>NC_057934.1:68554853-68632353 GCF_018555375.3 Anguilla rostrata
AAGCAGGGTGTGTAGGAGGATGGAGAGGGGGGTTGGGGTGAGGGTCGGGTACCTTCGGGGGGGACCCCTGCTGCTTGCTGAAGCCCTGGGGGTGCTGGGGCCGAAGGGCCCGTGGGATGAACTCGGGGGCCAGGGGGTTGAGCACGTAGGTCTTCTTCAGCTCCAGGGCCTCCAGCTGCGCCTTGATCTGCTCGAAGGTGATCCCGTGCAGGCTGCTGTTCTCGTGGCAGATGGAGATGAACCGCTCCCAGAACTTCCTGCGGGACGACACACACAGGGGCACACGCGCTCTCAGTACCCTCTCCTGCTGCTCCAGGACCGGGCACGTGTGTCCCAGACCAAGGTAGGGCAACATCCAAGTGATGAGCATTATTGAATGCAATACCAGCCATCACCACCGTGTGGTGCACTGCCTCTCTTTTCCTCTTTTTTTTATTTAATTGCACTTGATGTGGTATTAAATGGCCAATCAACAGCAAGGCCATACAAGCTTCCGTGTGATCACGTGACGTGTTTTTGTCAATCACATGTAAGCCGCAAGGCCTTGCTGCTGATTGGCTGTCTTACGAACACCCAATACATAAAAGGTGGTGACATTTTTTTTTTTTACCCAGGAAGCCTTTCACGGGGGCCTCTGAAGTTTGGACGTTCGCTACCTCATCAGGTATGATTAATACTCCACATGGGGTGATGACTGCCATTGCGTTAGATTATCTCTGCGGTATATCACCCAGGCCCACCCGAAACCAGGCGCGTGTGCAACAACAGGATCACAGGCTGCCTTTCACAAAGGATCCTCGTTTAAATGAACGGCAAATGGCTCATTCTGGTGCTCGAGGCGGAATCACGTCCACGGTGCCACAACCCCATGACCAACTGCTGACAAGATTCCTTTGACAGTTCTCCCAAATCCACTGAGTCCAAAACTCACGCATTCTCCCCAGAGACGGGCTCAGACACGTCCCAAAATACGGTCCCCGGTACACAGGAAGTGTGTCACAGCGCAACCGTGTCCAGCGGGGAGACGTACGTGAGTGGCGGAGGGGTGATGGGATGGGCGGGGCTAACACACACACACACACACACACACACACACACACACACAGAGGGGCGCGCTGATTTAGAGGCGCTGTCTGTCGGCGGTAACGGCAGGGAAAGGGACGACTCCGCCGCGCGTGAATGAAAGATGAAGGGGGTGAGTTATTTGGCGGGGAGCGCCCGCGCGGGGCTCGTCAAGTTCGTCAGCAGCAGGGCTTATTCTAATAAAACTGGGCGATCGGGGGGCTGGGGGGGGGGGGGGTAGGGGGGCTGGGAAGGGATGAGTAATTCACGGATTTGCATATTTACGTAAACGCAGGCGACCTAAAGCGGAGAGCACGGGAAATAAGCCGCCAGGCGCCCGCCCGCCCGCCGCCAGGAGAGGGACAGATCCCCGCCGCTCAGCGAGCCGCTCTCCAATCTCTCCACGAGCGCCTGGGGGGGGGGACACACGCACACACAGCTGCAGAGACGCCACTCTGCGTGCACGCATCACACCGGCGCCCAGGAGCGGGGTGCGGGGGGGGCGAGCCACGGCGGAAGGGTTAGGGTTATTATTAAAAAGGAAGACCGGCTGATTGGCTCCTTCCTATCACAGAGAGACACCCCAAAATGTAAACAGGGCCAAGAGCAGCCGCAGACAGGCCAGGGGGGGGGGGAGGGGGGTGATTGATCTGCACCGGCTTGTGAAAGCTATTGTTTTTTTTACCTTTCGGCTTCTCTTCAGGCCTAATCGCCCTGAGCCTGAGACTGGGCCCCGGGTTCGACCCCCTTGCCGGTCCGCCTTCTCTGTCGATTACGTCTGCGGCATCACTCCCCCCCCCCCCCGACCCCGAATCGCTCCAAACGCAAACAAACACACCCCAGATCCATTTGCACCGCTACGCTACGCCCACTCAGTCCACTCTGAAATCAGAATATATTACAGGGATGACGCTGAGCTGGGCTGGGCTGGGCTGGGCTGGGCTGGCTGACGGTGTTCAAGCTCATTACATTACATTACATTACAGGCATTTGGCAGACGCTCTTATCCAGAGCGACGTACAACAAAGTGTATAACCATGACCAGGAACAAGTATGACGAAACCCCTAGAGAGAAGTACCGGTCCAAGTGCAGGGAACAACCGCATAGTTCAGCTTGGACCCTGAAGGTTAAACTGATTAACACTAAACAACGAGAACGGCAACAACGCAATCTATGCAGAAATACAAGCGGTAGTTAAGACTCCTCACTCCTGAGGCCGAACACTCCGTCCTCACCCCCCCACCCCACCCCCACCCGACCAGCCCTTTACCCCCCACCTCCCGCCTGGTCCGGTGGGGCCCAGCGCAGCAGCACAGGGGAGGGCTCTGACCAGGCTCCTCCTCTGTCTGCACTTTAAAAGGGGACCGTTTGATCTAGGTGAGCCCCCCGACCCCCCTCCACCCCCCCACGGCCCCTCCCCCACCCAGGCCGCCTCTAAAACAGCCCTTCCTCCCGAACTGCCCACATTGATTTAATTGGCGGCTCTTCGGGTGACATTTCCAAGCCGAGCGTTCGCAATTGGCTGACGCGCAGCGGTTGCCGTGGCGACTGGCCGGGGAGCTGGGGGAGGGCTGCTAGGAAGACTGCACGGGGAGGACAGCCTCTCCCTCTCTCTCTCTCTCCCCCTCTCTCCCTCTTCCTCCTGCCCTCTCTCTCCCTCTCTCTCTCTCTCTCTCTCTCTCTCTCTCCCTCTCCCACAAGGAGCGGTGGCTACGCCCAAATTTTGGTAACGAGAGGCCGTCTCGTCTCAGGAACAGGGGTCTAACGCTCCTCGCGCACACGCCCCTCAAAGCCAGGTCAGAGCGGCCGACGCCGCGAACACAGCCCCCCCCCCCACCCCCCACCACCCCCACCCCCATCTCAGGTTCGTCTGCTTTGGGTCACGGTCCTCCGTGCGCTTAGCCGGAAAAGCACACGCCCGCCCACCCCCCCCCCCCCCGCCCCCTAGCTAAAAGAGATCATCACCACACAGCGGCCACACCTCCCAACCCCACCTGGAGACCCGGCTGTGTGGAGCAGGATCGATATCAGACCGCCAAGAAATAACAACAACAATTATTACCGCTCTCCCGAGAATACCAAGCACCTGGGCATCCAAACACTCTGCGCTCTCGGTGCTGGGGACGCAGTCCTCAAGCACAGCCCAACCCATCCATTCTGGGGTGGGGGGGGGCAGGGAGGTCGCACCAACAGGGTGGGGGGGGGGGGGGGCAGGGTGAGTAAAAATAGAAAAAAATAATAATAATAATTTGTGTCACTACCACTGAGGATTTTCCATGTAGGAAAAATTAGAGTCATTTAATTTTTCAATGAAAGTTTTTTGGACGGGAAATTGTGAAGATGCACTGATAATGCATTAATTGTGAAGATGCACTGATAATGCATTAATTGTGAAGATGCACTGATAATGTATTAATTGTGAAGATGCACTGATAATGTATTAATTGTGAAGATGCACTGATAATGTATTAATTGTGAAGATGCACTGATAATGTATTAATTGTGAAGATGCACTGATAATGCATTAATTGTGAAGATGCACTGATAATGCATTAATTGTGAAGATGCACTGATAATGCATTAATTGTGAAGATGCACTGATAATGCATTAATTGTGAAGATGCACTGATAATGCATTAATTGTGAAGATGCACTGATAATGCATTAATTGTGAAGATGCACTGATAATGCATTAATTGTGAAGATGCACTGATAATGCATTAATTGTGAAGATGCACTGATAATGTATTAATTGTGAAGATGCACTGATAATGTATTAATTGTGAAGATGCACTGATAATGCATTAATTGTGAAGATGCACTGATAATGCATTAATTGTGAAGATGCACTGATAATGTATTAATTGTGAAGATGCACTGATAATGTATTAATTGTGAAGATGCACTGATAATGTATTAATTGTGAAGATGCACTGATAATGTATTAATTGCTCAGAGAGGCTGCCCAGGCTGATTAAATCAAAGGACAATCAGAGCATTTGCAGGATTAGACATATTTAGTAGATGCGCCCCCACTTGTGGAGAGGGAATGAATGTGGCATGCACACACAGACACACACACACACACACACCAGGAGCAATCCCTGCTTGAACGGAAGAGTACAGCAGGGGGTGGGGAGGAAGCTGTGCATTGGGGGGGCAGGGATGTGAGTGTGTGTGTGTGTGTGTGTGTGTGTGCGCGTGAGAGAGAGAGAGTCTGGGTGTGCGTGTGTGAGAGAGAGTCTGGGTGTGTGTGTGTGTGTGTGTGAGAGAGAGAGAGAGTCTGGGTGTGTGTGTGTGAGAGAGAGTCTGGGTGTGGGTGGGTGTGTGTGTGTGTGTGTGTGTGTGAGAGAGAGAGCCTGGGTGTGCGTGTGTGTGTGTGTGTGTCTGTGTGTGAGAGAGATGGAGAAAGAGACCTAGAGAGAGAGAGAGAGAGAGATGCTCACAGGCTCTGCATGTTCAACTTCCATCAGCCAGAAAAAAAAACCTTATTCCCCTCCCCCTCAGTATTCTTACAAATGAGTAAATAATATTACAACACTTTCTCGTCCAGCATTACGAAAGCTCCAATGTTTACGCGCGGGTGGGAAATGGCTGATTAGCTGGAGCTCACGCAGCTCCTGTGCGAGTGGAGCGGTTATACACAGGGAAGTCCAGACGAGGCTGCTGGGAAGCCCAAAATGCTTCGATGGTCGAGCCAGTAAGACGGAGCAGGAGAGTGATGAGTTCAGCTGCCTCCACCCCCTGCTCTACAGACCCCCTGTCACCCCTCTGCCCCCAGGCACAGTTACCCCCCAGGGTAATGCTGGCAGGGACGGTCCTATCTGCACCACTCCTGCATGTACAGCTGCCACAATCCCACAGTCACACACACGCGTACGCATGCGCGCACACACACGCACAAACACACACGCTCGCTTGCACGCACACACACAGACAGACAGCAGAGTGCTCTCCACAGCTCCCTCTCACACATGCACGCTCACACACACACACACAGGTACACGTGCAGGCTCTCACAAACACACACACAAACACACACATACACACAGCAGAGTGCTCTCTACAGTTCTCTCACTCAGACGCACATGCTCACACACACACACACACAAGCACACACATACAGCAGAGTGCTCTCTACAGCTCTCTCTCTCACACATGCACGCTCACACACACGCACACTCACACATGCACGCACACTCACACATGCACGCTCACTCACACACACACACACACAGACAGCAGTGCTCACTACTGTTCTCTCTCACACTCACACACACACGGGTACACGTGCAGGCTCTCACAAACACACACATACACACAGCAGAGTGCTCTCCATTGCTCTCTCTCTCTCTCACACACGCACAGAGCAGAGCTGTATCACACACAGGAGCATCCACACACAATCCCTCTGAAGCGCTCTCTCTCTCTCTCGTCCTCTCTCTCTCTCTCTCACACACGCACAGAGCAGAGCTGTACCACACACAGGAGCATCCACACACAATCCCTCTGAAGCGCTCTCTCTCGTCCTCTCTCTCTCTCTCTAAAAGCACCGTTGTCTGTCCAAGTCGTGCGAGCGCCAGGATTATGCAGCAGACAGGCTCACGGGCCCCCAAAAAGGCTCATTTAAAACCCGCAGCCCCTCCCTCCCAAACCGCACTGACGGATTTATAAAATCTGACAGGGAGGAGTATCCATCGCCCAGCCGAGCAGGAAAAAAAAGGTACAGGAGGTGGTGAGAGGGGACTAGACTAAAGCAGAGGACTAATAAGGATAATCCTGCAGAACGAAAGATTGCACGCGTGTGCGATTTCCAGCCCGTCCAGAAAGGCAGGGAACCCCGCAGCCCCTCTCAGTCATAAGGACGCGTGCTCGAATGACCACGTCATTCTGGCCGAGGAGAGAATGTGTGGGGGGTGTGGCAGATCGACAGGCCATCGGCTTCCTTCCCCGCACCGCTACGGACAGTGAGCCGGACTCCGGTGGGGGGGGGGTGCAGTTTGGAGCTCTCTCTCTAAGCCCACAGGAACCAGGCCAGACTGAGCGAGTCGTTCCGATACTTCAGAGAGAAATGAGTCTCTGTCACCGCGGTGATACCGTAGCGCACGTGGCGATATTGTATACAGTGTACAAGCGTACAATTACAGAGCGTAGTGCAAGTGCCAACCCAATCCCCCCCCCCTCCCCAAATCTGTTGGCCTGCCTCGTGGCTACAAGGTTGATCAAGTCGTGACGCGACCACTTTTTTCCACCAATAGCGGCTCAGCGTTTGGCACTAATCGAATTACCAACGTCAGAATGTTTTTTCTTATATCCTTCGATCACCCTGTTCGTTTCTGTCTTTTTATGTACAGCACATTGAGTTGCGCCCGCTGTCGGAAATGTGCTTTATAAATAAAGTTTGATTGATTGATTGATTGAGAAAACTTTCATTTCCTCCCTGCCGACTGATGCGATATGGACCTCCATGACCGATGGCGATTAGAAGTCTATGTAACTGACATCAAAAATTTGATGGGGCCAGTGGGTGCAGATGAGGGAGGCTAAAACAGGCCGGCTGTGTGGGGGGGGGTTTTTTCGGGGAGCGCCGGAGGCATTACCTGCAGCGGCCCACGGAGCAGAGGGCGATGGGGTCCCCCACCACGGCCACCAGGGACTGGGCGCGGGTGATGGCCGTGTTGAGCAGCTTGTAGTTGGACAGGAAGCCGTAGTCCAGGTCCTCCGTGGAGTCCTCCACCAGCTGCTCCTTCCTCTTGATGGCGGTCTGCTTGTGCTTGCAGGTGTGGCGGGTGCGCACCGTGCTCAGGAAGAGCACCCGGAACTGCTTACCTGTGGGGGGGGGGGGGGGGGGGGGGGGGGCAGACGGCCGGAGAGTTCAGACTCACAGAGGAACCAGAGAGGAACCAACAGCTGCTTAACCCAGGGGTGTCCAAGGTTACCCAAAACGGGCCTGTGGAGGGTGCAGGTTTTTGTTGTAACCCATCACTAACAAATCTACTTACTCTACTTATCAAGGTCTTGACCGTGATTACATAATCGGTAGAATCAGGTGTTTGCTCAAGCGAAATCCTGCACCCACCCCGGCCCTTTTCGGGTAAGACCGGACCGTCCCTGCCTTGACCGCAGACAGGAGAGCAGCTTCTGTGCTGCTGCTCTCTCAGTCCCCGCCTCCCGGCTGGGTGCTTCAGGACCGAAGCCTTAATCCAGCAACTTCCCTCCGGCGCACTCTATTAGCAGAGCGCGGTATTAGCGGGTGGCTCTGAGACCGCCATTCGCTCGCGTGGGATTAATCCCCCAGCGCCGGAGCCGCCAGCGCTAAGCGCTAATAAGCACGGCCGCGTGGCGCGCGGGGGGGATTGTTCCGGAAGCCTTTCATCCCAAAAGTCTGAGTGTGAAGCAGCTCCGAACTGCGGCTGATTCCGGGACGCGCTCCTGGGTCGCGCTTAGCCCCGCCCCACCCCACCCCCCCGCTCACCCTGCACGTTGAGCACCCGCTCCACGCTCACTTCGGGCATCCTCTTCTTGCGCAGCTCGGCGCGGATGCGGAACACCTGGTCGGCGTAGGGGGACACCACCCCGATGCTGCCCTCGTCCAGCTTGCCCCAGGCCACCGGCCACTTCTTCCGCATCTCCTCCACCCGCTCCACGATCTCAAACACCTGCGGGGGGGGGGGGGGAGCGCCGCCGTCAGCAGGGCACTTTCCACAGCGCCCGGCGACGCCCGCGTCTCGCACAAAAAACACAGCGCCCACGCCCGGTGCCAGGGGGGGCAGAGTGTGCCAGGGCATTTCCACCACACACGGTCACAAAGGAGGGCCATGATGCCTGCCTGTGCTCAGCACTGAGGGCCATGATGCCTGCCTGTGCTCAGCACTGAGGGCCATGATGCCTGCCTGTGCTCAGCACTGAGGGCCATGATGCCTGCCTGTGCTCAGCACTGAGGGCCATGATGCCTGCCTGTGCTCAGCACTGAGGGCCATGATGCCTGCCTGTGTTCAGCACTGAGGGCCCTGATGCCTGTGTGTGTTCAGCACTGTGCTCAGCACTGAGGGCCCTGACGCCTGTGTGTGCTCAGCACTGTGCTCAGCACTGAGAGCCCTGACGCCTGTGTGTGGGAGAGGGAGCGCTCAGGATGGGGCCTGGCGGTAGGGGGGTACCTCGGCGTTGTTGTAGTAGGCGGTGCTGTTCTTCTCCTGCACGTCCTCCCCCCTCGCAGTGAAGAAGGTCAGGGGGTAGAAGTCCTTGTGTGAGGGCTGCTTCCCGCTGGCCATCAGCTTGCCATCGTAGAACAGCTCCGACGTGTAACTGGGGGGGGGGGGGGGGGGGGGGGGGGGGGGGGGGGGGGGCCACAGGGCCTCTTAATGTTCACGCTCTTTAAAGGTCATTTCTGCAATCTGCATTTTTCGCTAAGTCACATGACCACACCACAGCATGTAAAGCAAGAAATAACACACTTCAGTAAACACAATTCGTTTTTTTTTTTGGGGTCAAAAATGTCCCAACCTGCAGCCTAACGTCTCGCTTCCCTCACACGCTCTGTGGTTGAGTAACAAACTTCTGCCAGACAAATGTGTGTAAAAAGAACTTAAAAAATGAAAAAAAAAACGAGAGTGAGAAGAGTTTGTGTGTGATAATAATCAGAATGTGTTGGGAACCGGAAGCATGAAGTCGGTCGCACCGCACTGAGGAAGTGCAAGACTTCGAGCGAACACAAACCCATCCTGTTCTTTTTTTTTTTTTTGGTTTTTTTTTTGACACACAGCTTTCTGCAAAGCTCGCCGATAACATCAAGAACTGTATGGAAATCAGTTTCGCGGGTAATGAATATGCAGATTTTATGCAAAACGAACCAAGAGAAACAGACGCCGAGGGTTTTTTTTTTTCTTTTTCTTTTTCCTTTTTCTATTTGCGAAGGACGAAACATCGCACCGACACGGTACTAATTACCATTTAAACGCCTGAGCAGGCAGACCAAGGTCACTCCACTCTCTCACCGACTCCCAAGAGGCACGAGAACCTTGGAAGGGTCGCGGCTACACCGCCGCGTTCTGGCCAGGCCCCGCCCCCCCGCGGCCTCGGACGGGGACGGGGTTGGGGGCGGGGCTGAGGGCGTGGCCAGGGGCGGGGCCGGGACACCAGGAAGCTCACACCTACTTGATGATGGCCTCGTGGGAGCGGTAGTTCTCGCACAGCAGGATGCGGCAGGGGTACTCGGCCGGGTAGTGCTCGTACAGCCGGTCCAGCAGCGACACGTGCAGGTTCCTCTCCCGGGCGAACTCGCTGTACACGAAGGGGCTGAGCTGGAGGACAGAGGGGGGGCGGGGGGGGAGAGTGGGCGGGGTCAGCGGGCGGTTCGGCAGCACCCCAAACCCGATGCAGTGTTACCGCACGCCGCCCACCGCAAGGCCGTCTCTCTGGTAGGACAAGAGACGGCGCAGAAACCGTGAAACTCATCCTCCTACGGGAATGGAACGGCACGACCGAGCCCTGCACCAATCACAGCGCAGTGCGATGTCATCGGTGCAACACAACCCGCCCGGCGTGGGCCGTTTCTCAGATACCGCAGTTTGCTGGACGGGAATAATCCATACAAGCTCAAAACTAGATGTCGGATTTTCACACTTCAGCTGGGAGACTGCTGTATCTTTTTTAAAAAATAAAAAAAAAAACAGTAATGCAGTTTGGAAGAAATGTAGTTTTAAAAAAAAGTAAATTGACAGAAAGCGAACAAAGGCTGGTCTAATTAAGCAATTGCTGAGGTCGGCATAAACACCACCCGGGAACTGAGATTGACACTGCTGCCCTTCGCCATTTAAGGAGCCCCCCCCCCCCCACCCCCCACCGCCCCCCCCCCCACGCTGTTTAATCCAGCCAACGGACAACAACAGCTCCCACTCCCACTCTGTCCGCCAATTCAACAGCAGCGCAACAGCACACAGGAAATAATGAAGACTGGAGGTGACAGCCACGAAAAAGGGAGAAACAAAAGGGGCTCCCTGTAACCCCCGGCGACGGGCCGGCCGCACGAAGACAGCAGATCGAGAAGCGCGAAAGGAGAGGAAGACTGAGGGGAGAGGCCGCCGCGAAGAGCTTCTCATCTGCGGGGGGAATCCGTCCCGAGGAGGGGGGGGGGACTTCGGTGATTTTTGGAGGTTCTGGGAGCCATCTTTTCTGCCCCCCACCCCCACCCCCACCCCCACCGGCTGCTAATTAAAGGCCGTGGCCTGAAATGGCGCCTTTACCGCCCGGCTCAGCTCTTGGGTGGGCCCTGCCGGGGCACACGCTCAGCTCCGAAGAGAGGACATGGGAGGGGCCCAGCCCAAATACACACCCCCCCCACCCACCCACCCAACCCCCCCTGCTGTCAGGTTCAAAGGGGCCTCCTTTAAATCCATCATCAAATGGACGCCAACAAAACAGAACCCAGCATCGCCCACCTAGTTAAACCCAGCATCCTTCACCCGTTACACAGCCAGGGCAACGGGAGGAGCACGTAATGCACTTATAATTCTGGCAACAACAAAAAAAAAAAAAAACGTTACCATTTTACGCTTTTGAATCAAGAAGCCCGACTCCGCCTCCCAGGCCTTACCTGCATGTGGTCTCCCGCCAGGACGATCCGGGTGCTCCTGCTGGCCAGGGCGAACGGCATGATGGTCTCGCACTCCATGGCCTGGGCCGCCTCGTCCAGCAGGATGTGGGAGAACAGGCCTGTTCGGGACGGAGAGGCACAACCTTCGCATCATTCATCACGCTCACCTGGACAAACAACCTTTGCCCGGTAAACGCTTAAATAAACAGGGCTCTGCATTTACTGAAGCAAGTCGGGTGGAGGCATCTTGGGACGGAAGGCGCAAGCTAGAGCCGATCTCCACCGGAGATGTGAACCCGCAAACCCTCGAAGCTGCAATGCCCCCCTCCCACTTCCAGGAGCAGATGAGATATTCATGAACGCTGGTGCTTCTCGCGCTTAGAAATATGGATTTCGGCGAGGCTGAAGCCCTTCGGCCCGCTGTGCCAAAGCGTGGGGGTGGGGGGGGGGGGGGGGTCACGGGCAATCGAGCGGGGCGCGGAGCGGCAGCAAAACAAATCGCCCCGCGCCGGGCGCTATTAAACCATCCACAGGCCGCCCCTGGGGGGGGGGGGGGCTACGCATTCAGAGCAGCCATCATCACAGGGGCTTTTTATAAAACATGCGCATGAAACGCGATAAACACGTGCACTTTTATGACCCGCGGTATCAAAGCGCCCGCTAGCTAGCGCCATCCGTCCTGACTCTTCACTGCTAATTGGCCATTCATAGTTAAAAAAAATAAAAAAAGACATTACAACTTCCTCTGTAATAGGGTAGCGGTGAGATCAGTCTTGTGTGCGCTGCCTGCTTAGTCAAGCTCGAGAGAGGACTTCTGCTGCGAGCTGCGTATGAAACCACAGGGTGTACGCACACCGCGTCGGCGTGGCGACCGTATATTTTATGCAGGGTCTAAAAGTTCAAGGCAATTTGCAGCTTTTTTTCCAGAGGCCCATATTACTCTATTCACTGGCTCTCAAAGCAAGTAAACACTACACAGTTTTTAAAAAAAGTAATAAAACGGCCCAAAAGTTTCCTGCGAGCGAAGGTGACGGGCATAATGAGCAGGCTGCAGCAGAATGAAGGAAGCGTAGCTAACACACCAAACCCGTTTTACGATCAGGACAATCGCTACACGTGTCACTAGGGCTGGACTCAGCCCACTGAGGAACCTCCTGCTCCCCCCCTCCTTAGTCTGGCTCCCTACCCCCCGACTCGCCCACAGCCCCCCCCCCCCCCAGGGAGTTCTCCCAGCCAATCAGGCCTCTGGATAGCATTAAGGGGGTTTCAGGCCAGGTTAAACTGTGAAACAAATTAACATAACACAACATAATGGCGAGAGCAGGCCGTTCAGCTGAACAGAGCTCGGCCAGTTTCCTGACTAAACTGTACCAAGCGGTCCGATTACGTTCAGACTAGACGGTATCAAACACCGCATCAAGCCCAGAGTTTCTGCCTCTGCTGCGTGACCTGACAGGCTATTCCACACACAGACCACTCTCTGCGTGAAATCTTTTTTGTTTCACTAATGTCTCTACGAAATTTACCTTTTGCCAATTTCTATTTTTGTCCCCTCGAAGAGAACTCAACCTGAACAATCTCTTGTTGTTCACTTTGTTGATCCCCTCTGTGAATTCAAAAGCCTCAATCATACCACCCCCGAGTCTCCTTTTACTTAAGCTTGAGGAGATTAAGCATCTTAAGTCAATTTTGCCACAAAATCTTTGGAAAATGCTCTAAATAAAGAAAATGTTATCGATTGATTGATTGATGGCACGAGGATGTCACGACCATGAAGGCGATCACTAAGTGATGCATTCATACAAGATGATAGGCTTCAATTCTATGTGTGTGTGACTGTGTGTGTGATGTTGTGTGATTGTGCTGTGGTGATTTGTGTGGGTGGTGGCGTGTGCGGTCTGTGTGTGTGTGTAATGTATTGTGTGTGCGTGTGTATGCGTGTGTGCGCGTGCAATGTTTCCATAACACGCCTAGCCAACAGGGAAAGCAGCTTTAAATAAATGTAAATACACTTAAACTCCGCACTGCTCTCTTCCCCAACTGGGCAGAGGAGCAGACACATAAACCAGTCCACTTCAGAATCTTCCGGCACCCCGCCCCCCCCCGGCTCCTCCGGCTCCTCCACCCCCCCCCCCCCCCCCCGGCTTCCTTTCAAACGCTGGATTAAGAGAGAGGAGGGAGCCGTGAACCCAATTCAGCCATCCATCACTACAAAGATCCACAACTTTCTTCTCTTTTTTTTTTTTATGTCTTCCAGCACGTGCTTCCAGACAACTGCTGAATAAGTCATAGCGACTCACCTGGCACCTAAAGTGTAACAAAATAAAGGACGTCGCCGATGAAAGATTTGATTTGGTGACAAATCTCCTGCATTATGCCGTTTGATTTGTTTGGTACACGGCTCCAGCAGTCCCCGCAACCCTGTCCAGGACACGTGGGTACAGATAACGGATGGTTGACTTGTTTTGTATAAGTAACTGGCTCACGGGTGAGCGTGCATGAGAGTACTCCACAGTCTCCGCTCCCAGGCTCCCTCACCAGACAAAGGGGGCGCAAGTGATGATTCAGTCACGCCCATAATTTGAAAAAAATGAAGCTCAATGCAGTTTTTATGGCTGCCTTGTGATGGACTGACGGCCTGTCCCAGGGTGCATTCCTGCCTCTCCCCCAATGCACGCTGGGATAGGCTCCAGCACGCCCTGCGACCCAGCCCAGGATAAGCGAGGATGGATGGATGGATGGATGGATGGATGGATGGATGGATGGATGGATGGATGGATGGATGGATGGATGGATGGATGGATGGATGGATGGATGGATGGATGGATGGATGGATGGATGGATGGATGGATGGATGGATGGATGGATGGATGGATGGATGGATGGTCTTTATGGCTTTATTCGGGTCTATAGTCATGACAATGTGGGAAAAAGCCGGTTAAGTTGCACGTGTCCATTAGCACAATGCTAGCGCACTGATAATGTGGATATAAATTAGAATTCCACACAGTAAGATACAAACCAGCTTGGTGTGCATAGAGAAGAATATATCGCAGGTTAGGAATACGGAACGATACAATTTGCATAGACTAGCATTCTCTGCTTTTTTTTATTTTCCCAGAGATTCTAGGATTTGCATAAGGTTCTGATAGCCTGAAGTAGGTTGCAGCCCATAAAAGGATTTCTAAACAGCCTGCATGCATTAGAACAGGTCTAAAAGGCTTTTTCATACTGTATACCATAAAGACCATAAAAGGGGGGGGACGCATTATATTTTTTGAATTCGCGGCGAAGCCTGGCTACGCTTTCGGCTGCGCCCGTGTGAGCGTCCTGCTCAGTGGGAAAAAAAGGGAGAGCTCCAAATCTGAAAGGCCGCGCGAGCAGCGGGAAGATAAAACCGCATAATACATGACAGAGAGAGACCAGAGCGTCCGTACGCAGAGAGAGAGAGACCAGAGCGTCCGTAAAGAGAGAGAGAGACCAGAGAGTCCGTAAGCAGAGAGAGAGACCAGAGAGTCCGTAAGCAGAGAGAGAGAGACCAGAGCGTCCGTAAGCAGAGAGAGAGAGAGACCAGAGAGTCCGTAAGCAGAGAGAGAGAGAGACCAGAGAGAGACCAGAGCGTCCGTAAGCAGAGAGAGAGACCAGAGCGTCCGTAAGCAGAGAGAGAGAGAGACCAGAGAGAGAGACCAGAGCGTCCGTAAGCAGAGAGAGAGAGAGACCAGAGAGTCCGTAAGCAGAGAGAGAGAGACCAGAGCGTCCGTAAGCAGAGAGAGAGACCAGAGTGTCCGTAAGCAGAGAGAGAGACCAGAGTCCGTAAGCAGAGAGAGAGAGAGACCAGAGCGTCCGTAAGCAGAGAGAGAGAGAGACCAGAGCGTCCGTAAGCAGAGAGAGAGAGAGACCAGAGAGTCCGTAAGCAGAGAGAGAGAGACCAGAGCGTCCGTAAGC
The DNA here is from genome assembly GCF_018555375.3 of Anguilla rostrata. Lineage (NCBI taxonomy): Eukaryota > Metazoa > Chordata > Actinopteri > Anguilliformes > Anguillidae > Anguilla > Anguilla rostrata. The sequence continues at coordinate 68,569,454 of NC_057934.1, forward strand.
AGAGAGAGAGACCAGAGTGTCCGTAAGCAGAGAGAGAGACCAGAGAGTCCGTAAGCAGAGAGAGAGAGACCAGAGTGTCCGTAAGCAGAGAGAGAGACCAGAGCGTCCGTAAGCAGAGAGAGAGAGACCAGAGCGTCCGTAAGCAGAGAGAGAGAGACCAGAGCGTCCGTAAGCAGAGAGAGAGACCAGAGCGTCCGTAAGCAGAGAGAGAGAGAGACCAGAGCGTCCGTAAGCAGAGAGAGAGAGAGACCAGAGCGTCCGTAAGCAGAGAGAGAGAGACCAGAGAGTCCGTAAGCAGAGAGAGAGAGAGACCAGAGAGAGAGACCAGAGCGTCCGTAAGCGAGAGAGAGAGACCAGAGCGTCCGTAAGCAGAGAGAGAGAGACCAGAGAGTCCGTAAGCAGAGAGAGAGACCAGAGAGTCCGTAAGCAGAGAGAGAGAGAGACCAGAGAGAGACCAGAGAGTCCGTAAGCAGAGAGAGAGAGAGACCAGAGAGAGACCAGAGAGTCCGTAAGCAGAGAGAGAGACCAGAGCGTCCGTAAGCAGAGAGAGAGAGAGACCAGAGAGAGAGACCAGAGCGTCCGTAAGCAGAGAGAGAGACCAGAGAGTCCGTAAGCAGAGAGAGAGAGACCAGAGTCCATAAGCAGAGAGAGAGAGACCAGAGAGAGACCAGAGAGTCCGTAAGCAGAGAGAGAGAGAGAGAGAGACCAGAGCGTCCGTACGCAGAGAGAGAGAGACCAGAGCGTCCGTAAAGAGAGAGAGAGACCAGAGTCCGTAAGCAGAGAGAGAGAGCCAGAGGCCGTAGAAAGCAGAGAGACGAGAAGAGACCAGAGGCAGTAGAGCAGAGCGTCCGTAGAGAGACGAGAGAGAGAGACCAGAGAGTCCGTAAGCAGAGAGAGAGACCAGAGAGTCCGTAAGCAAGAGAGAGAGACCAGAGAGTCCGTAAGCAGAGAGAGAGAGAGCCAGAGAGAGACCAGAGAGTCCGTAAGCAGAGAGAGAAGAGACCAGAGAGGAGACAGAGAGCGAAGAGAGACCAGAGAGAGACCAGAGAGGCCGTAAGCAGAGAGAGAGAGAGAGAGAGACCAGAGCGTCCGTAAGCAGAGAGAGAGAGAGAGAGAGAGACCAGAGAGAGAGACCAGACAGTCCGTAAGCAGAGAGAGAGACCAGAGCGTCCGTAAGCAGAGAGAGAGACCAGAGCGTCCGTAAGCAGAGAGAGAGACCAGAGCGTCCGTAAGCAGAGAGAGAGAGAGACCAGAGAGAGAGACCAGAGCGTCCGTAAGCAGAGAGAGAGAGAGACCAGAGAGTCCGTAAGCAGAGAGAGAGAGAGACCAGAGAGAGACCAGAGCGTCCGTAAGCAGAGAGAGAGAGACCAGAGCGTCCGTAAGCAGAGAGAGAGAGAGACCAGAGAGTCCGTAAGCAGAGAGAGAGAGAGACCAGAGAGAGACCAGAGCGTCCGTAAGCAGAGAGAGAGACCAGAGCGTCCGTAAGCAGAGAGAGAGAGAGACCAGAGAGAGAGACCAGAGCGTCCGTAAGCAGAGAGAGAGAGAGACCAGAGAGAGACCAGAGCGTCCGTAAGCAGAGAGAGAGAGAGACCAGAGAGGCCGTAAGCAGAGAGAGAGAGAGACCAGAGAGAGACCAGAGCGTCCGTAAGCAGAGAGAGAGAGAGACCAGAGCGTCCGTAAGCAGAGAGAGAGAGAGAGCAGAGAAACTCAAAGTACATTCTGTTATGACATTACATTATGAAATGTTGCAACAAGAATTTGCTCATAAAAAAGGGGCAAGGAAAGTGTAAATTATTAGTGTACGCTCGCTCAGCCCTCAGTACCATCTCAGCTTTCGATCAAAGAATCCTGAACGTTTTCCAACCAGTCAGGAGCTCATGTTTACGAAGAAAAACATGAAACCATATTAAAACACAGGCAAGTCAAGCAAAGTCGATAATGTGGAAAATTAATCCATGGTTTGTGTAATTACAGGGTCTCAGTGAAAATTAGATGACTAACCTAATGCAAAATTAATTCTAATAAAAAGGCATTATGAATAAATTAGGCATTATGAATAAATAATGTAAAAGGGTTGCACTGAACTTTAACAACATAAATATTACCTTCACTATAGTCTGCCAACGTCAAATAAAATGTAAACTAGCTGCCGCCTAAACTGTGGTCAGAGAGAAATGCCTCTGTTTGATTAAAGAACCGAAGAAGAGACTGTTCTTAACCACGTGACCGACGGACGATCGCATCCCAGCATCCTCCGGGACGACACTAAAAACCAACACGCCATTAAACAGGCCATTCAAAGGAATGATGTACAAGAACAATCTAACAGTCTCTGCGTTCCGCTGGAGAAGAGTGGGGGGGTGGGGGGGTGGGGGGGTGAAAAAGCTCTGGCCTTTATTAGCTGGCCGTGTTTATGGTGAAGGCGCTGATCTTTTACTGTTCGCGCGGGACCAGCGGCCAGGCGTCGCGGAGCCAGCAGAGCTGGAGACTCACATTAGCGTACCTGCTAGCTCTCATCTGGCTGGAGAATCACATTAGCGTACCTGCTAGCTCTCATCTGGCTGGAGAATCACATTAGCATACCTGCTAGCTCTCATCTGGCTGGAGAATCACATTAGCATAGCTGCTAGCTCTCATCTGGCCAACGACTGGTGGAAGTCAGAGGAAGGCGAGGGGCGTGGACAGGAGTTCACAGTAACATGGCACCCCCGACCCCACCCCCCCATTACCGCACACAGACGCGTAGCTTCGGAACGCAAAACGCTCAGAAACGGGCCGAGATTTTTATTTTTTATTTTTTATTTTTTTTTGGAGGAGACGGCACAGGAAATAAAAACCCAGAAGCGAAGCGAAGCAGGAAAAGCACTCCGGTCCGCGGCGCACGAGCTTTCGCGGCGCGCGGTTTCGTTGGCGCGGCGACGGAGTCACGGCTCCCCGACGCCTCGTTTGAATCAGATTTTCATCAGCGGCGAACGCGCCGGCAAAGGACGACGGAACGGGAGCTAATGATGTAAAGCGCATTAGAGAGGCAGATGGTGTTTCCAGGCAACAGACAAACCTCTCGGCTGACGCATCAGAGGCAGTTATTAGCTCGCGCCGACAAACCGCTTTGGCTCTAATGTCTTTTCGCCGACTTTAATAAGTTTCTTCTTCAAGGGACGTCTCCTGTCCGCGTCATTACAACAACAACAAAAAAAAAAAACCTTCTCTGACCCGAAGCTCGAGGCCGTTTGGACCCAAGCTCGGGCGAGAGCGGGCATCTCCACTGACACCGCTATCTCCGGGCGAGAGCGGGCATCTCCACTGGCACCAATATCTCCGCTGCACACTCACAGACTGGAAAAAAATTCTAATCTTCCGGAAAGTTCCGGGGAGAGGGGTTCCGGACGCTGCGGCCACTCACCGGGCTCCAGGTCCAGCTGGCACAGGTACTGGGAGGTGCTGAGGGTCACCACCACCACCCTGTGCTTGAGGATGTCCTCCCGCTCCGGCATCTGGAAGGTGAACTGCGTGCTGGAGATCAGGCAGTACTGCTGCACCAAGGGGTGCACCGTCTTCACCCACCGGTTCCGGAAGTAAACCCTGTGGGGGGGTGGGGGGTGGGGGGGGGGGGAGGGGGAGGAGCAAAGCCGTGGTCACGCCCTCGGGCCGAGTGGACATCATCATCATCATCATCATCATCATCATCATCAGCAGCAGGGCCGGTCAATGAGACTCACTCATCCAGGTAATTGGGGATGTAGTGACCATAGCTCAGAATCGACCGGTCTGCGGTGACCAATGGGGAGCCCCGTTAGGGCAGCAGACACACCCAGAGCAGACATATCAATATGCGAAGTCAGCCGTTTTTTTGTTTTTTCTCCCCAGAAAATCTCAGCCGAAATAGAGGACGCACAACCCAATTCCCCCACGTTCCTCCGTGACAAACTACCCACGTTAACAAAATGTCACCTCTGTACCGACGTGCGATGATTCAATTTGTTTATTTCGTAGCTGGACACCACACCAAACACACTGCAACGAGCAGCTCACCGCACTGGTGAGATGCAACGGATCTGTGCTGCTTAAACATCCCAGACCTGCGCGGGGGACCGCTGAGCACTCACCTGAGAGGCCGAGCGTGGGGATTGCCTGCTTCCACGTACGGGTGAAGGTAATCCTTTATGTACAGATCAGCAGCGCTGTTGGAGTGGGTACAAATGAGGACCCTGGGAAGACAAAAATAACTATTTTATACGGCGGCCACTTAAGTTCTTGAAAGTTTCTGCTCTACGATCCGAAAATCCGCTTAACTGCGCTGAGAAAGCAACGGTCGCTTAATTTCCCTACATTTCCAACAAGAAACTTTTTTATAAAATAATTTGATTTATAAATTCGGCCGATTTGGCTCCGCAGTCCGCAACTTTAGATGTGTAATCAAACAATTCAACCGCGGTTAAAGTGAAGATTTTGTTCTTTAGAAAGTGGACATAAAAAGTTCTGTAATGAAAACAAAATGTTTTAAAACACCCTTTAATAAAAGCCGAATGTGAAATTTAAACATTTGAATTGTTCGAGATTACAAAATCAACAACTGCGGAGCACAGAGCCAAATCAAGAATATGAATATGTCCGTCCTAAACATTATGGAGGGTATGGAGGGTATACTGTTGCATTAACAAACAGGGGGTCAGGGAGTTCGTAATATTCTACAGAATCGCACGAACACACCGCCCTAATTCAATACTGGCAGAATGGACCTTACAGAAAACAGTGATGTCATTCATCATATTAAATAGTGCCGTTTGCAGCTCTGTGCATGCAGAGCATTAATCAGGCCGGATCTCCATAAAAGGGCATGTCCTCTATACACACTCTCAATGAAGGGCCCCATCCAATTCACTGGCAGCGCCATTTTAAATATCCGTCATTTATGTTTTCTATACAATATTCAAGGCATCCATCAGAACAGTTAGGATCGTATGGTGCTATAATGCAATAACCCGTTACAAAAATATATTTTCTTCCATACGTTCACGAGTTAAGGCTAAACATAACATTCATTTTTAGTACTGCACAACCGGCATACCCCACCATCCGTTCTCTTAGCCGATCAAACTTCATTTCATGGTTGAGAATCTGCTCACGTGAGGGTCTGAATTCAGGGAGGTGTGTGGTTCAGGGCACTCCTATTCAAACCCTCTCCCCACACACTGACTGCGCAGTTCTACACACCGGGTCCTCCCTCCCATCGTCCACAAGGTGCTCCAACAGCTACCTCACATTAAGGCCGAATTGCCCTTCTTTTTTTCTCTTCCAATACCTGTCCTAATGGCCCATTTAAACCACTGTTCCGCTTCATTAAAGCCAATTCGCTGTATGTTTAAAAGCCCATTTGCGTTACAGTAAAAACACAGTTTGAATTGACTCACCGTAATAAAATAATGCTCAGGTAAACGTTAGTGTGTGTGCAGCGAGTCCTGCTGAGCTGCGCTGTGAGACAGCGGCCTGCGCTCTGACTCACCTGCGCTGTGAGACAGCGGCCTGCGCTCTGACTCACCTGCGCTGTGAGACAGCGGCCTGCGCTCTGACTCACCTGCGCTGTGGGACAGCAATCTGCCCTCTGACTCACCTGCGCTGTGGGACAGCAATCTGCGCTCTGACTCACCTGCGCTGTGGGACAGCAATCTGCGCTCTGACTCACCTGCGCTTCCGGCTCACCTGCGCAGTGAGACAGCGGCCTGCGCTCCGACTCACCTGCTCTGTGAGACAGGGCTCTGACTCGCCTGCGCTGTGGGACAGCTCTCTGACTCACCTGCGCTGTGGGACAGCTCTCTGACTCACCTGCGCAGTGGGACAGCTCTCTGACTCACCTGCGCTGTGGGACAGCTCTCTGACTCACCTGCGCTGTGAGACAGCAGCCTGCGCTCTGACTCACCTGCGCTGTGAGGCAGCAACCTGCGCTCTGACTCACCTGCGCTGTGAGACAGCGGCCTGCGCTCTGACTCACCTGCGCTGTGAGACAGCGGCCTGCGCTCTGACTCACCTGCTGTCTGGCTGCTTGAGGATGTGCTTGACCGCCTGTGCCAGCGTGAAGGTCTTGCCCGTGCCGTAGGGCCCGATGATGAGCACGGGGGGCAGCTGGATGGACAGGGGCGTGGTGATGGCCAGGATGGCCTCCTTCTGCTTGGCGTTGAGCCGCGGGTCCAGCTGCTCGTCCCACTGCCTGCGGGGCGGGGCGGGGCGGAGAGAGGAGGGGAGGATGGGAGATGAGCGAGGCCACACGGTCCCCCAACACCCACCCCAACCTACCCTACCCCACCGTGTTTGGGGCCCACATACATTCACTCTGAGGCGCAGAAGGTTTCGGGACTTTTGACCGAGGTCAAGACGGTTAGCCGCGCTCGATTCCTCTGGTTTTTACGGCTTTGCCGGGTGACAAACGGGCGTGCTGCGCGAGGCCTCCCCCCCCCGAGGCTGGGTGTCGGGGGGGGTCCCCCCTCAGATAAGTGGAGCAGGCACAGACTGAGCCTGCTCGGCAGAGGGGGCGAGGGCGGGCCAATCAGATCGGCATCGCCGATCGATACGGCTCGGGAGGCGCAGGGCTCAGCGGCCGAGCGCTCCTCCTGCAGGAGGCGCGGGAGGAGGAGAGGAGAGGAGAGGGGGGGTAACAGAGGAGCAGGAGCAGGAGCGAGGGTCCAGCCACCGCCATCGAAAACCGCCGCCGCCGCCGCCATGCCTCCTGATCAAAGCCCCGTCCCCTGGACCGCAGGTGGGAGGCTGGGGCACGCTAATTAGGCCCCCCCGCCCCCCGCCAGGCCGGAGCGTGCCGATGGAAGGAACCCGGGGGGGGGGTGCACGCTTATTAATTAGCAGCGGGAACCACAGCCCGCACCTTCCACTGTTTAAGCAGAGCTCCGATTTTTTAAAAATGGGCCCTCAGCCGTGCAGTTTAAGGGGTGAGGCTGATTTACTTCACAGGTAGTCTGACTCACGGGATATAGACTGTGGGTATAAGCCTGCCATTGGCCGACTATTTCAGTCGGAATTCTCCCCCCCCATTTCCGCTATCTGCGTGTTGCCGTTTTTTGCGAGTGCACCGTCGCTGCATCCTGGGCTTAGCACCGCCCCTAGACGATTGTGATTGGTTTAAAGAAATACGAACAAGCCAGAGCGTTTTTTTTCCCCCCCTATTCCGTAACGATAATGGGTTGAGCCAGACTGTGTGTGATTACCGCACACCAGGAGGTCTAATTGATGAGCCAATTTAACAATCAAATGTTTGATTTTTTGATTGGGGTTTTTTTTTTTTTTTGTGTGAGTTAAAGCAGTTCTGCCAGTTCGCTGAGCTACGCAGGAAGCTGGCAGTCCTCTTCACAATCTCAGCCTGCTCAGGGTTAAGCAGCAGGGCTAAGGGTTAAGACTGCGTCGTGGAACAGGAGTGGCATTCAGCTTTCCCACCACGAACGTGCCGAGCTTCGTCTTCATGCAACCGGGGGGGGGGCGGGGGGTCAGTCAGTCCCATGGCTCCCCAATGAAATGAACAGCGTGAACGCGTCCATGTACGCTAAGCGGTTTAGCAATTATTAACATCTCTCACCTGCTACGGGACTACGGATGAAAATGAGCTCCTGAGCTAACTCTGGCGCTGTACCATTTGACGCAAGTGCGAAAATGTTGATTACTGTGTGTTGTCCCTTTTAAATAAATAAATAAATAAATAAATAAATAAATAAATAAATAAAATCTGAGGTGCTAACGCATTAGTCCACCGATAAGGCATCGGAGAGAACAGCACTGATTCATTCGCTTGGCGGGCACCTTGATGTAGAGCAATCCACTGCGCGCGGCTCGTTTTTCGGATTATGAATTTATACAAGCAGATATTTATTGAAGTAATCGAAGTTAATCGCAGTACCCTGGCTCACGGGGGCAATAGCAGGGCTATTATAGCATAGCTGGGAACCAAACCCACAGCCGCTCAGGAACACGCCAAGTTTCTTAATCACTCCACTAATAGCTCATTTACTATATCCCACGAGACACGACTGCAACCATTTTGTGGTTGTACTGCGCTACACACAGCCTGTGAGACTAGCTGTGTGTCACAGTGCATCAGCAATTCTCCGTCAGAGAGTTCGCTTTTATTTTTGGCTGGACCGCAACAGCGGGACCAGCCCTAAAAACACGAATGTCTGTGACTGACTGAGTGAGTGTGACTGAGTGAGTGATGAGTGAGTGATTACACCATGCCGATTGTACACCTGTGGTCGGCACTATAGTAAGTAATGGCTGAATAGCGCTTTACCACCACCATTGGTCGGGTGGTCTGCCAGACCATCCAGCGTAACTCACGCCGTGTTTGACCCTGAGTCTTGTGTTTGCTTGTTTTGTTTTTTGTTTTTTTTGGCGGGCCAAAGCTGCCCCCGTCCCCTTTTTGGGCACACACTGAACCTCGTCGTCTCACCGCTGAGCCGTCAGGCGGGACGGAGGAAGCCGGAGACCCTGAGCGCCAGCGGGGCAGCGGGCGGAGCAGGCGAAACCTGTCGGGCCGTCGGCGAGTCACAGCAGCGCAACGGGACGTCCGTCCCCAAACAAACACCCTCTATCTCTGCTCTCAGAACCCACATTCACTTCTTACACACGCAGTTCAGAACGCACGCGAAACGCACTCCATTCCAGTTTCACAGGAGGCCACTGCCTGGCCTGGCCTTGGCCCACGTTGGGTTTAAAGTGTAGCTCTGCTTGCCGCTAACCAAACATTCACTGCACTTCAGACTGACAGCAAATAAGATATAATGCAGCATTATTTAAAGAATCTTCAGACCGATAACATTCTAAAGAGAGACAGGTTCATTATGACACTCGCTGCTCAAAACTAGTGACTAAGTAAAATGGTCGCCACCTCCCTACCCCGAAGTCACCAATCTCCACCATACCCAACTTCACTAGAACATTTTCTGAAGAAAGCACTGCTGGCGCGATTAGAAATCGAGCTGAACCATCTGGAGACGTTCTACCTTTAATATGGCACGTCTTCCTCATGCTGAGCACACCTGTTCACAAGCGAGACAAACTCCACAAAACCCACTGTGCAACAAACGTGTCCAACGCGCTCGACTCAACGCCAGCTCTATGATGCCGTGCCGCTTTACACATTTCAGGGGGCACTTGACACTTTAACCCCTAAGCGGTGTTCATAATATGCTTCCAACAAAGATGGTGGAAAATTAAAAAGCGGAGGATCAACTCCGACACTTGACACTTGCCAGTAGACTTTTCCAAGAGTAGGCTACTCTGCAACTTGATTCATCAACCCAACAGTAAGCTGCCACTTTTGTTAGCACAGTACCTGAGGGCACTGCCATGTTAAGCTGTTGGCAGTGCCAGGTTAAGCTGAGGGCAGTGCCTGGTTATAAGCTGAAGGCAGAGATACCCAGTCAGCAGGAGAGACTCGTTTTGCCTGAGAACTGCTGTCACGTCAGAATGCAGACTTAAACAAGAGAGATAGCATTTATGAATGACTACAATGTGTGTTCCAAGTGACTGGGCTGAACATAAAATAATTTCTCAATTGCTTTTAGCCCAATACCCTTCATACAAAGGGTCACATTTCACATTTTAACCCATTATGAAGTCTGGGGAAAGGAAGCACGTTCAAACCATTACAAATATCATGGATTGTTTCAATGAGGCCATTTGCACTGAGAGAGCACCCAAAGGCCTTAACACACAAGCAAAAGGGACATTCGGTGGAGGCTGGGGTAGAGCCATCTCCTGTATCGTAGTTTCTAAATCACCAGTCATGCTCCCTTTAACAGCCTCTACAAAACACTAGTGAGAAAAGCAGAAACACATAAAAGCATGAGGATGTCTTCCTCCAGTGCAAGACAGCGAACAGCTTTGCATATTTTGAAAGTAATCAGGCTCTTTAATCTACAAACACACAGACGCTGGGAGAGCCTTGTGCAATCGCTTTTTATTTATTATATTTTATTTTTTATATTTAATGAGTTCAGTTAGCCACAAACGAAAAGATGAATAGCTCGATTTCAAACGTTCAAATACAAAAATAAAACTTATTGAAATGTAAAGCATGTAATTTGTAAACATGGTTTTCAGAAATGGTGCCACATTCTGCACGGATACTCATTTCAAATTCAAACACTCATTTTCATTTTGATTGGCAGACCACTGAACGACGCTGCAGATTGGTTAAAATGTAAATGCTAGATTTTTCGTAATAATCTAAACTCTCTTGTACAGGGGCAGGAGCACCTTCTTGCTTTCAAAATAAATGAAAAACTAAATTTTAAATGCATAACCGGTCAAAACAGGCTTAAAACCACCATATTTGTTTTGACATCGGTTCTGTATGAATAAAATATCTATAAAGGGTTTTGATTTTACAGGGTTTACTTTAAATTAAAATGTCCTGGGCTCAGAACCTGAAGTGAGTAAGCCTCCCATCAGCTGAAATGTAAAATGGCACAATTGGACACAGCGCCTCAGCGTGCACGCAGCTACAGTGGGCCAATGGAAGCTATGCAACGAGGCGCGGGAGGTAACATGAAATAGCGTCGATGGAATAATAAAAGCTACGCGGAATGAAAAACGCCCGTCGTATCGTAAATATCCGCATGGTGAGAGGGTGTCGAATGGCGTGACAGAGCGAGCCAGAATCCCCCAGAAGCAGCGATATTCAGAAGAAAAGACAGGAAAGATAGCCAATTAAGCTAAGTTTATTTGTCACCAAGTAACGAGTTCCATTTCAAAACGTAGCTAGAATGCACACAGAATCTTCAGCGCAGTTTGTCCTTTGTTTTTGTTTTTTTTGCTGTCATTTTTGTTTTTGATCTTCATGGCTATTAGCTAATGGCTACTTTATCTCGTTGTTCCAATAAATGAAACGGCAGACAGTGCTCAAACAGAGCTTGAGTCAACACTGTAAGCAGTCACCGCTGCATCATGAATATCTGCACTGTTAGGAATCCTGGTTGACCAATCAACAGCTAGGACCAGGGCCATCCATTTTAGACTGGACACAAAGTCACTCTGGGAGAAGAACCGACAGGAATCACTGCATGAATATTTATATGAATTATTTCACAAGCAATGAAGAGGATGAATTTTATTATTTTTTTAATCACATGAGTATCTTAAATATGCATAAGTATCAGTAGGTGCCATGTTAGGTCTTCCTCTGCCGTATTATTAGATTCTAAGTCTGATTGTGAATTTATTTACATTCACTTTTAACATTTAACATTCAAACTTGTAATGTCAACTTACACCAAAGACACAGATTTAAATAATTTGAATGCTTCACCGATAGGAACCACACACACTCGCATTACAGCATCCTTATTTTTATCCATTTTGCAGCGATAATCTTTATGAAGAGTTAATAAACCGGTGGTGGTCGTGATAACCAATGTCAATTCATTTCCCCGCTGTTTATTATTATGATTATGACATCATATTTCCCCCACAGGCGAAGCTGTGTGGAAATCACTGGTAGGATATAAAGGCCGAGACGAACGAATGATGGCTTTTCTCCTTCCTCCCAACTCCTAAAATGGCGCTGGAAGAACGGCACGTAAAACTTTTTAAAAACCCGATTTAATGAGCGTGATCCATAAAGCAGCGCCAGGCACGCATGGAGTATTTCTGCTTTACTCTCCTTTCTCAGATCAGCCAATCATCCAAACACAAACACGCGGCTGAAGTGGTTTTCTTTAAACCGATTGGACCATTTTAATTATTTATGTTCACCCCTTAAGAGTGACAAATCTCCGTGGGGGGAAAAATATTTTTGGAATTGTGCTATTGGTTAGACTACCATAACTATCCTCCCTACTAAAACATTCATGCAGAAGCGAAAACATCTTATTTTTTTCAGTAATTTTAGAAGACCAAAGCGGGAGAGAAACTTCGGCTGAAATACGAGATGAGACGAGAAAATCAGAAAGTGCAGAATGAAATTTTCTTTACGCGCTTTGACTAGGCAAATTTGCAAAGACGGAAGAAACGCTCACTCACGCAGTCAGCGCAGGAAAGCCAACGGCTAACGGCACAAGAGCCTCGTTCCAAATCAAATTACCAACGCCAGCACAGTGCAGTGCACACTGACCCGCAGGCACATCTACTCCACCATCAGCCTCAACAGCAGCACAAATACATCAGCTCTACTTAAGAGCACAGGGCGAAACAGGGTCACACGTAATGACCATAAACACACCGACCCATGAACGAGGGTGGTGTATCTGTATATTAGCGCTGTACTGTATTGTATTGTATTATATCGTATTGTATTTTTATTACACTATTTTTTTTTTTTTTTAATCTCGTTATTGTATTGGATTGTATGTTAACACCTTGCACTAAGGCAAACTCCTTGTACATCGTACCTGGCAAATAAATAATTCTGAGTCTGATTCTGATTCTGATGAGAGGCAAAAACGGACATTTTCATCAGCAGGTATGAAACACGTCAGCTGTGCAGGCCCTGTTCCACCGCAGGCCTACCCCACAGGCTCTGCGCTCCCACAGTCAGTGCCGGGTGCCGGGGGCGGAGGAGGCTCGTACCTGTTGGGGCTCCAGGGGATGGTCGGGGTGAGGCTGACGTCGGGGAACAGGATGCCGTTGTCCTTGACGCGGTCCAGGGCGTAGTGCATTTCGCAGAGCGGCAGGCGGTTCAGCTGGAACTGCAGCTCCACCTGGCACGGGTACGAGCACGGGACAGAGGCAGGGGGGGGATGGTGAGCAGGTCCGAATCACAGCCGCACGTCTCAATGCACCCTTACAGAGCGTTAAACAGCACCCCACCATACTCTCCACACTTTGTTAAAACGTACGCGATTCAAACGGCAGTTTTCTTAAGAAACAAAAAAAAAATAAGAGTCACTGCAATATATAATTTGCCAACTCCAATACAGGTAGTGTGTCTATAACCACCTGAGAATTCTCTACACGGCTTCCCTGTACCGTAGCTGCTATGGCAACTTCAATTTCACGGCCTGTTCTCGCCATGGTGATTATGCAAGTTATCCATTATACATGACTGCAAATGGGGGAAAGGCGTGACTGATCATCCGTTTTGTGACACTGCAGATGAAGCGAAGGTGTGTACAAAAATAACTACCTCCATGTCAAAGTACCACTAATTTCAAAGTACATTTCAAAGTACATTTGCTAATGTGTGGTGAGCGTTCTGGCCAGGTGCGCAAATGGTGCTACACTTGGGGGTAGAGAGTCCCCCATGTAAGCACTGGGTTCTATATTTATTCACATGTAACCAGCAAACAAAAATTACACAAAAAAGACTTCTGTATCCCTAGCAAAATATGAAAGTGACTTGAAAAAAGGAAAATGCTACTGAAGACCAACAAACTCATGCAAGTTATAAGTCTTCCCTTAGAGGGAAGTTCTTGTCGATCGCAAACAGAGAAATTAGTCTGAAGCATCTGCTGCTGGGGAAAATCTCATCGATCAAAGAACAATGGAAAAAGGCTTCATTTCACAAGTCAATGGGAATTCATTCTGGGAGGGGGAAGAACTATTTGCTGGAATTCTCAAAGTGACGTGACATTTCTTAACACTTCACTTTGTCCAGAGGCGTGGCCGAGCCCCCTTCCATTAAACTGCCTTTGATTAAGGCTGCAAACGAGGGGGGGGGGGGGGGGGGGAGATGAACCATAATGAACGGTCTAAATGAGTGTCCCTCCCATTTACGCATTGAGCGTTGTGTGAATTGAGGGCGATCCCCTGTCTGTCATCTTCTCTCAGCAGGCCACCCCGGGCTGGCGCATGACGCCGCTCTCGCGTGAGTAGTACAGGCCCCTCCGCCAGAACTCAATTAAAATCCGTAATGACGAGGGCAGGGCCGGCCCGGCCAGTCGCCCGGATCGTTAAAACTCGGATCCCGCCTCGCCGCAGGCCTCGTTCGCTTCGGCTCGACGCAAAGCCTTTCCCACACCCCCCAACAACCCCACCCCCACACCCCCACCCCCCACCCCTCTCAGTTCTCTGCTGTTGGGAGACGGCGGGCATATTATATCCCCAGCCCCCTGATGCAAGCAGCTTGCCTTCGCAATAATTACTCATGCTGAGCACATTCTCGCCCTTCCGTACTCAAGAAAGAACCATCGTCTCCGGCAAAATAAATCAGGCACAGGCTCCATTTTGACTTTCTATCCCTTTTTTCACCCCAGGGGTGTGAGAGAGAGCCTCTCACAGATACGGAGCCCTTCTGAAGATGCAATCAATAGCACAGCCCTTCCCCCCCCCTCTTTAAAGTCAGCTTTGGAAAAAAACCCCACACCTGCCTTTGTGCTCTGGTCTGTGTCCTGCCTAATTGTTTTAGCACTCGATACGAGAGATAATAAAATCAATCCTAAGGGGATGTGGAACTGTCGAGAGCGGAGTTTAAATTTTACGGCCCGTGGCCTTAAATATTGGCATCGTTCGCAGAGTGACCGCCAACGTAAACACCGCCTGCCACGTTCAGCACTCCTCTCTCCTGCTTACTGGTGCGCAATAACCGTTCGACCTGACGCTGAGAGGAAGAGACCTTAACACCTTAACTTAACGCTGCTATTACGAGCCCATCCAGCACGCGCAGGTGAGGTGTGAATGTATACCTGCAGTTCCCTGTCTGCCTGCAGGTATAAGTGAGGTGTGAGCAGGTATAGGTGAGGTGTGAATGTATACCTGCAGTTCCCTGTCTCAGGCTGCAGGTATAGGTGGATGTGAGTGTATACCTGCAGTTCCCTGTCTGGCTGCAGGTATAGGTGAGATGTGAGTGTATACCTGCAGTTCTCTCTCTGCCAGCAGGTATAAGTGAGGCGTGAGTGTATACCTGCAGTTCCCTGTCTGCCTGCAGGTATAGGAGAGGTGTGAGCAGGTATAGGTGAGGTGTGAATGTATACCTGCAGTTCCCTGTCTGGCTGCAGGTATAGGTGGGATGTGTGCGTATACCTGCAGTTCCCTGTCTGGCTGCAGGTATAGGTGAGATGTGAGTGTATACCTGCAGTTCCCTGTCTGGGTGCAGGTATAGGTGAGGCGTAAGCAGGTATAGGTGAGGCGTGAGTGTATACCTGCAGTTCTCTGTCTCAGGCTGCAGGTATAGGAGAGGCGTAAGCAGGTATAGGTGAGGTGTGAATGTATACCTGCAGTTCCCTGTCCGGCTGCAGGTATAGGAGAGACGTGCGCAGGTGTAGGTGAGGCGTGTGCGCATACCTGCAGTTCCCTGTCCGGCTGCAGGCACAGCTCGTCGCAGCAGTCCTTGCAGATGCGCAGGAAGATGTAGTCCTTGGTCTTCTCCTCGATCAGGCCCTCGTAGACGCGCTCCTTGACGCCGGGCGGCTGGCTGGACCACTCGCGCTGCAGCGGCAGCAGCAGGACCGAGTTGACCTTGGTCATGACCAGCCGGCCGGCCAGCGTGTCCTCCGACAGCGTCTCCGTCAGCTTGAAGCGGCCGAACAGCTGCCCGTTCTGGGCGTACTTGGCGCCGCCCGAGATGCCCGTCAGCATGAAGCTGGTCACCAGCTGGAGGTTCACCTTGATGTTGAACCTGCAACGAAACAGCGGGTCAACCAGGGGGGCTAAACTTCCGATTGGCCTCGTCACCTATATGGTAAATGGTAAATGGACTGCATTTATATAGCGCTTTTATCCAAAGCGCTTTACAATTGATGCCTCTCATTCGCCAGAGCAGTTAGGGATTAGGTGTCTTGCTCAAGGACACTTCGACATGCCCAGGGCGGGGTTTGAACCGGCAACCCTCCGACTGCCAGACGACCGCTCTCACCTCCTGAGCTATGTCGCCCCGACATATATACAACACCCAAGGACACGGACGATTAAAGACTTCAGATGTTCGATAAAATTTTATTTATGTTTATATAGTGCGTTTCACAGCACTTGTCACAACACGCTTCACGGGCAACCCTGGCCTAAACCCCCACAGGAGCAAGCCTACGGCAACAGTGGCAAGGGAAAAACTCCCTGTGGCAGATGGGAAGACACCTCGGAAGAAACCGGGCTCAAGGAGGGGCAAACCCATCCTCCTCTGGTCGGCTTCAGGTTTGATTTGATTGATTGAGACTTCGAATGATAACAGTTAAAATGTTCACCAAGACAGACGTGGGCTGCAATGATGGTCTTTTAAATGACTGATGTAAACTTTAGAAAAAATCGTGTGTAAAGTACTACAGGTTTATAAAAGACTGGAAAAAAAAACTACAAGAAGACCAATAATTGAAATATCTTCCAACTTTAATCACACCCATGCTGAACCGACGGCTGACTCTATACAGTTCATACGGCCGAACATGTGAAGCAGAAAGTACTGCATGATCATAATGAGTCCTCTGATGAGAACAAATATAGCAAAGCAGCATTAGCAAACTCTGTGAAGAAAGGTGATAACTAACAGGTACGCTCCATCCGACAGGATGCAGCTTTATCTTTGGATGCGAGCCGGTTTCCATGGTTACCAAAAGCACTACAGTGCACACACAAATGACTCGGTAACAAGCGACTTTTTTAAACTTGCGACCGGGACACTGACAGGTCCCCCGGGGAGGACATCGCCAACGATGACACGGAAAATTACTATTCACCTCCATCATCACCTCTCCCGCCAAGCCAGAACAACACACCATCAAACACCACACCGGGAAAAAAAGAAAAGTGTGAACTCTCAGTACGACACACATTTTAGATACGCGCGCAGCTAAGACTATACCACAGGATTCTGTTCAGTTCCATAAATTATTTGCTAGCATTAGACGAGCTGCAGAAACGGTAGCCTCGTTGGCACTGCCAGCACGTTCACGAGAGCACCTGATCTTATACAAGACTTATTTCTCTAGAACTCACAGGTGGCCAGACGGACACACAATTGACAGTAATAAAAAAAAAAAAACGGCCCTCGAACCTGGTTGGAGAGAGGGTACCTAAGCAGTCTAAACTGCAAATGATCTTTAATGAGCCAGCAGGCCGGCAGCTAAACTGACCTCTGATCGATGCTAAACTGAAGTCACCGGGTGCAGCTGCCATTGGAGCCCGCAGGAGCACCGTTTGATTAAACATTCTTTAACCCGATGTCAACAGGCCCCGCCGAGGAACGGAGCCTTGCCCACAGAAGGCAAGGCGGAGCTGGAGCGCCTTTAAGGAGATCTGTGCGTTTCAGCTGTGGGCACAAGAGTGCCCGGGGGACTCTGCCCGGGGTCTGTGCCCGGGGTCTCTGCCCGGGGGACTCTGCCCGAGGTCTGTGCCCGGGGTCTGTGCCCGGGGTCTGTGCCCAGGGTCTGTGCCCGAGGACTCTGCCCGGGGGACTCTGCCCGAGGTCTGTGCCCGAGGTCTGTGCCCGGGGGACTCTGCCCGAGGTCTGTGCCCAAGGTCTGTGCCCAAGGTCTGTGCCCGGGGACTCTGCCCGAGGTCTGTGCCCGAGGTCCGTGCCCGGGGTCCGTGCCCGGGGTCTGTGCCCGGGGTCTGTGCCCGGGGGAGTCTGCCCGAGGTCTGTGCCCGGGGTCTGTGCCCGGGGTCTGTGCCGGAGGTCTGTGCCCGAGGTCTGTGCCCGAGGTCTGTGCCCGAGGTCTGTGCCCGAGGTCTGTGCCCGGGGTCTGTGCCCGGGGTCTGTGCCCGAGGTCTGTGCCCGGGGTCTGTGCCCGGGGTCTGTGCCCGGGGTCTGTGCCGTCATCACGCAGGAAGCGGCCAGAGAGGGCAAGGCAGCTGCACTTCGCAGGCCAGCCAGCGCAACGGGCAAAGGCCCCCTCACAGAGAGGGCAGGACCCCTACACTCCCCCCAGTGCGTCTGCTCTATTATTACACGCTATCCAGAACATCCACACACACAAACCAGAGCACAAAACTCATAAACCTTAATGATCTGCGTGCACCTTCTGGCTTCATTTCTTCAGGCTGAACAATGAACAAAGCTATCCAACAATTATACCAAGAAAGATAACAGCTAATTATAAAAAAGAACAGTATTAAAAAGGTAATGTGGCAACAGGTGGGGGTGAATTACACCAAGCTCACTCTTTATTATGACCCTCTCTATTGCCACAGAATCTGTTTATCTTTAAAAAGAAAAACTGGGTAAACGGACTCAATTAAAAATAAAAAAATCCTTACAAACCTACAGCATCCCAGCTAATGAGAAACAACAGACAATGCTACCCTTTTAATTCTGATCAAAATAAAAAGGTAAAACATTCAATGAGCAACTAGTCCAAAAACAGCAGGAGGGCGGGAGGGGGAAGAAAAAAAAAAAAGAAAGAAAAAATAATCTAAATGTAGATCAATTTAATTTGCTCACAAATAAGACAAAGGAAGAAGCGGAGCACCGGGAGCGGGATAATTGACAAGAACGAATAACTGCGCGGCAGAGAGGCGGCGCGGCGGAAGCGATGAGCGATACGCCGCGGCGCGGCGAGGGCGGCGAGCCGGGGTTCGTTCCGCTCGGCTGACCGAGCGGCCGATTGGGCCTCTGATTCGGGCCCGATCTGCGCCGGGTCTCCGTAATCGCCTCGCTGCCGCTGCTGCCGCTGCTCGTCCTGTTAAAGAACACACCAGCCAGAGCAGCGGGAGCAGGGAGCAGCAGGAGCAGCCAGAGCAGCAGCAGCAGGTGCTGAATTAAAACAGAAATTGCAAATCGTTTCCATTTTTTTTTTAAAAAGAAATGACTTCTATTCGAACACAAATTCCCTGCCCTGTGGATTTCTCAGGAGACACTTTTAGGATATGCATTATTAAAAGGATTAAACCCTGCCCCTCCCCCTCTCCCCCCCCGCTGTCACTCTCGCTCTCTCTCTCCCTCCCGCTCCCGCGCGCACACACAAGCGCACACACACACAAGCGCACGCGCACACACACACACAAGCGCACACACACACACGCTCCCACGCGCACACACACGCGCGCAAACGCGGACACGCGCGCACACACACACACACGTGCACACATACACACACTCCCACATTAGCAGGTATGCTACCCCCGGCTCCCTCACTCGCACGCTCCCACGCACACACACGCACACACACACGCACACACACACACACGCGCGCGCACACACACACACACTCCCACATTAGCAGGTACGCTAGCCCGGCTCCCTCCCCCATCCAGCAGGCGATGCTGCCGGGTTTCCCCTCTCAGACGGAGCTCCTCTGACACCTTGTGGTGGATCGAGATCCACGGCACCGGATGCGAGCGCAGCCGGCCCCATTCAGCGCAGCGCTGGGGGGCCGAGGCACAGGAAACACTGGGTGAAAGCACACAACACCAAGGCGCGAAGAAATCTGACCAAGGCGCGAAAAAAAATTAATTAAAAAAAAAAACTGTTTAAACAAGCGAAAAAGCTCAAGTGAAAAGCCGAGGTTCGAGTGGAATTCCAGCTGCTGCATATGGTTAAATCATGCACATCAGAGGTGCTGTGAAATGCATTACCTGACACGTGCACACGTGAATGAGGCACTGCTGATGTACCAAAGCTGTGCTTTTTTTTTTTTTTTATAAGTGCATTAATAAAATTTATATGTGAACGTACACTGGCTTAAAAGTCCAGTAATAAGAAATTACCACCGTGAACCGAGAGTTCTTCTCATCAATTTCAACTAGAAGGGATCTCACAAAACTGGACGGGTAGACACGGCGCACTACGCCACAGTGCGACAGTGACGATGCCTGTGGCCTCAGAGTCAGCCGAATGAGAGCGAATGTGAAACGCCAGGGCGCGGCCCCCAGAGCTCCGCGTTTCCGCGTTGTGAAACCCGCGGGTCCCCACAGCGCGCGGCCAGTTCCACGTTTTCAGCGCTTTCCGTATGACGGCGGTTCGGTGCGCTACGTCAGCGTAATGGAAAAGCAGACCGCTCAGAGGTCTCGGGGATTCGAAACGGCGCTTCACTTTCCAGCCAACGGTTAAACAAAACGAAAATCACATCGAGTTCAATGTGGCGCTCAAAATGGGGCCCAGCGGTATCGCTTACAGCCACGTGACACAATCTGAATGACGGCAACAACAACAACAAAAAAAAAAAGCTCCTTCTGAGCTTCCGAGTGGGTGGGGTTGTTGACGTTCAAAACGGAAGGTATCGCAATCACTCTTAAAATCACACCGCGTAGAGAAGGTGAGCAACTGCATGCAAAAAATGGCCTCCAGACTTTTAGCCAGGAAAATGCACTGAATGGCCTGTTCTCATCGCTATGTTGTGTTATGGTACATATTTATTTTCTAATGAGCTACTCATACATATTAGAAGACGGAGTGTAGCACAGTGGGTAAGGAACTGGACTTGTAACCGAAAGGTCGCAGGTTCGATTCCCGGGTAGGACACTGCCGTTGTACCCTTGAGCAAGGTACTTAACCGAAATTGATTCAGTATATATATCCAGCTGTATAAATGGATGCAATGTAAAATGCTATGTAAAAAAAGTTGTGTAAGTCGCTCTGGATAAGAGCGTCTGCTAAATGCCTGTAATGTAATGTAATATTACACTGTAACATGCCTCAGCTCCTTAGAAAACACTGCTGATGATGCAGTGTAATCAGCCGCTTGTGGTGGCCATGATATATTTTTACGAAGCAACCTTTTCTATTAGAGTTAGGTTGAAACTAGCACACACCTGATCCATGCCAAGGATGCTTCCTGAGACGAAGATTCTTTAACTATCATTCAACGTGAAGCTCCTCGTGGACCTGGCTTGTAACTCACTAACACACGCATTCATGCACGGTTGAAGATTCTCCACAAGGGGAAGCCATAAGCACTCATGGTGCTTTGCATCCATGACACCGTGTGTCCTTGTTTTTCCAATATCGAACGACGGGTGTAAAGACAGAATCTTTGGTTTTTTTCAGGTATTGACACCATTCTCATTTTATCTTGTCCATGATGTCGTGCTCTTTTATTTAGAATATGATTTATGCAGATAGACCAAGTCTGGATTTAATTAGTGGCATAATTATTTGCTGTTAGCAAAAAGTGACAAATGTTTGAAAGACGTATGTCCATTTTTCTGGAGGAGGGAAGAAGGCTTAATAATAATAATAATAATAATAATAACAGTAAGAATGAGGTTTCAGTCCTCTTTGGGGGTTTGCATCCTAGTTATTAGTTTAGCCATGCTGGCTGATACCTCCCCATTTTACATTACAGCACCAACGCAACTGCAATCGAGTTTCCGCATTCACAGAGGTAGGCCGGCATAAACCACAACCTACAAAGGAAAAAAAGATATAACAAAATAAACTCGGTTACTTTTATCAAGTCAGAAAGCACAAGCGCAAGTCTAGAGAGAGCTGTGGAATCTCTGTGCTTGTGAGCCTGGCTGGTAAAAATGATACATTTAAAATAAAGAGGTTCAGATAACTATGATTAGGCTGTTGGCTCAGTGCTAATAATGTGTACGCATGTTGCATCATCATATCGGCCCATCATACCTGGCATAACCTTGTATCAGGATACAGTGTATCAGGCCTAGACTGGCGAGTCTGTTTGTTTAGGCCTAAACTGCTAACTGATACGGCCCCGATATTATTGTGCATCACTAACGGCAAGATTAAAATGTGTACTTAAGCATTATATGGCAAAACAAGATTTTATACAGACACACACACAAGTACACACATATATATATAACATACAGTCAAACACCCAGTACTATCTTCCAAGTGTGTTTTTTCAGATACCAATTCAAATAGTCTCCAGCAACTCTATACCAATGCTATGATCGTGCGATTCATTCAGCTAAACACTTTGATGCTTTCTTTGGTTTGTCGGTCATGGAAAGGAAGTGGCAGTGAATGTGCCTTAATTAGCCTCAGTGTGAAGTAACAGTCCTGCATTCCCCTGTTGCAGTGACATGCTGCAACAAACAGAAAAACACTTTTCAGGCCTTCCTCGTCTGACGCTTCTTCGTGACACTTCCCGGTCTTTCGATTGTCCTCGAGGACTAAGTGCAAATACTATAGTTTCTTTTTTGTTTTGTTCTGATTCCCTGTTGGAATCACGTCCAACACAACACTACGGCCGCTACTCAGACTCGCAAGTAATACTGATTTATGGAGTCAGGTGCCCAGAACTGAGTAATACTGAATACCAGGTCAAAAATACTCAGTAATATTGAATACTGCGATGGAATACTCGGTCATAAGTCTGAACACTGAGAGATACTGAGAACACTGAGATTTTATGAGAAGCACGTTCAGTGTTGTTGCAATAAGACGTGAGGGCTCCTCGCAGAAATTTAAATGTCGTCTTTGCACCTGACAGAAACAACTAGCCCTTGAATTGCAGGTTTTTGCATTTTTAAGCATGGTAGCATGCTATTGGTACCACCGAATTACTGGTGAAAGGGTGCCAAATCTGGACCTGGAGGTCTGCAGGGCATTCTGGGTGTTACTCAGCATGTAATTGACCGATTAAAGGAGTTGACTCATGTTACCGGGTTTTGTTGGATCTGACCTCATTGTTGGATCTGGATAAGATTACGGAGTGAAAGCAGAAGCCAACAGACTCCTCCGGAGGCCCAGGACCGACACTGGCCACGCCTGAAAAGGGGAAACCCGGAAGGCCGGACTCACTTGCTGACTTCCTTGTACTGGGCGATCTCCTCGATGTAGAGCAGGTCGTGCAGCCGGGCCTGGTAGTTCTCCCGGGTCAGCGTCTTGTCCAGGACGGACTGGGTGAAGAGCTGGTCGGCCGAGAGCGGGATCTGGTAGCGGGCCAGCAGGCCGCGCTCCAGCTCCATGGTCTCGTTGGGCCCGAACTCCACGATGGTCTTGCAGGACGAGTCCCAGCGCTTGGCCGTCATCAGCAGCTGCTGCCGCGCCTGCTTCAGGTGCTCCAGGTCTGGGGAGGGATGCGGGGGGGGCAAAGTCAACACGGTCAACGGGTGATGGGTCTCAGCTTACAGGTCACATCCGCGCGGCAGCCAGCTTACAGGTCACATCCGCGCCGCAGCTAGCTTACAGGTCACATCCGCGCCGCAGCTAGCTTACAGGTCACATCCGCGCGGCAGCTAGCTTACAGGTCACATCCGCGCGGCAGCTAGCTTACAGGTCACATCCGCGCGGCAGCTAGCTTACAGGTCACATCCGCGCGGCAGCTAGCTTACGGGTCACATCCGCGTGGCAGATAGCTTACAGGTCACATCTGTGTGGCTAGCACATGAAGCTTGGCCCATCAGAGGCTGCTCTTCCCCTCCATCGCGACCGCCCCCGCCCCCGTCCCACCCCCCATTCACACCTTCAGACTCCAGAAAGCGTTCATGCTTCCCTCAGCCGCCCGGGCGAACGTCCAGGGCGGCGGCGAAAGCCTATCGCTTGACAGCCGCGCAGCGCGCTAATTGCTTTGAAGTAGCCTTAATGAAGACGGACCACCCAGCTGCACTTAAGAGGGTTTACTCTGCCTCTGGGGCAATTAGGCCAGCGGAGGGCGGGCAGCTGGGCGGGGGGGCAGGAGGGCGGGCGGGGGGCTCTGAACACTCTGCCGTGGCCCTAGTTAGCGGGAGACACCCGGCAGCACGGGCGGCTCGACGCCTGGGCCCGAGCTTTAATCACAGGCACACAGGTGACGCTTCTGGGAAAGGTCCTCTCCCCCGGTCAGAAATCGGCCCCATGGGCACGGAGGCAGTCAGTCGTGCTGAACACGGGCAAGTTCCACGCGACAGGAAGTGTGCGGACAGGAAGCCGTACATGACACAGCTTTCCACAGTCAGAGCTCTGCGTTCTCCATGAGAGGCACCGCCCAGAACCAGAGGTGGGTAACCCGGCTTCAAAGAGTAAAAAGACTGACCGTGTATTTGCTCCACCACCATGCACAAAACCAGCTGATTCTAATTAGCATAACTCTTCAGCATGATAGGAGACCTAACTATTGTAATCAGCTGGTTTAGTGCATGGTGGTGGAGCAAATACATGGTCAGTCTTTTTACTCTTTGAAGCCGGGTTACCTGCCTCTGCCCAGAACTCAGCAGTTAGTTTAGGGAGGACAGAGAGACACAGGCACTGAAGTCTGCTGCCTGAGTGGGTGCACAGTCACCACACCTGGGGGGGTGGGCCGGGGGGGGGGGGCGGGGCGGGGGATTGGGGGACAGGCAGAAATATTAAAGGAAAAGACATTTTTGAAAGCGCGCGAAGCGCTCAGAGACGCACCCTCGATGGAGGCGGCGTCCACCATGACCCTCTGCATCAGCACGGGCTCCGAGCCGAAGTCGAAGACGATGGTCTGCCGGAAGGTGCCGAAGATCTCGGTGCTGAAGCCCACCGCCACCTTGTAGAGGCAGTGGTCCATGCCGTTCTGGGCGCCGCCGTCCCCGGTCCACTCCTGGCAGCCGCCCGGCACCTCCTGCAGCAGCTGGGCGGAGGCGTCGCCCGCCGACACCGCCGTGATGGCGAAGTGGGGCCGGTGGGCGTCGTACAGCAGGGCGATGCGGTACAGCGTCCGGGCGGGCTGGGGGGGCGGAGGGGGGGAGAGAGGGGACAGGCCGGTCAGGACCAAAGATACCAACCAACAACCGTCCTGCACTCAGCCCAGTCAGGACCAAAGATGCCAACGTCTGTCCTTCACTGAGAGGACTACCCAGTCAGGACCAAAGATGCCAACGTCTGTCCTTCACTGAGAGGACTACCCAGTCAGGACCAAAGATGCCAACGTCTGTCCTTCACTGAGAGGACAGCCCAGTCAGGACCAAAGATGCCAACGTCTGTCCTTCACTGAGAGGACAGCCCAGTCAGGACCAAAGATGCCAACGTCTGTCCTTCACTGAGAGGACAGACCAGTGAGGACCAAAGATGCCAACGTCTGTCCTTCACTGAGAGGACAGACCAGTGAGGACCAAAGATGCCAACGTCTGTCCTTCACAGAGAGGACAGCCCAGTCAGGACCAAATGATTCCAACATCCGTTCTTCACTCTGATTCAAAGCCTTCTATATTCACTTACACGCACAGGGACTCATTGTTCCAAATGACCAGAAATATTCCAATATAACCCCTCTAAATGGAAATTCACTGCAACTGCACACTCACACACTAGTACACTTGCACACTAGAACACTAGAACACTCGCACACAGGTCAAGCTCCGTCCGTCCTTACCTTGCATAGGAGCGAGAACGTCCAGGAGTGAGATGATTTCTTGGAGGTGACCGTCACCGACAGGTCGGAGCTGTGTTCCACATTCACACCGTCCAAATAGTCACTCAACTGGAGAACGGGGGGGGAGAGAAGAAAACAAAAACATCACCGTAAAAACGAAGAACAGAACTTTACTGAGGTTCTATTACAATCTGAGCCACTCGTTTGCGAATAAACATAAACATCAGTTTTGTGAATCTCACCCAAGGATAAAATGACTAAATTAAGATGTGCAGAAAACCGGAAGCATTTTTTGTACTGAATGCATTTTAATGTGTTTCACTCGGGGGGGTGGGGGGGGGGGGGGGGGTGAAGAAGATTCTGGAATCCCGAAGGGGAGAGCGGCCTGCTCGCGAACGTGAGGACGCGGCGGCAAACGAAGCGGGAGGAGGCGCGCGGAGGAAAAATAAACCCCCCTCACCACTTTCTCCGGGGAGAGGGAGTTCATCCACTTCTCGATGAGCGCCTCCATGTAGTTCTCGGTGAAGTGCTTGCTCTCCTGCTGCTGCTTGAGGCGGATGAGCCGGGAGGCGTAGCGCTGCTGCCACTCCGTCAGCTCCTCCTGAGAGTGCGCGGAGGTGCACTGGGCCCCGTACCTGCACAGGCCCTGCTCCAGGAACCTGGGGCCACACACACACACATTACATTACATTACAGGCATTCAGCAGACACTCTTATCCAGAGCGACTTACACAACTTTTTACACAGCATTTTACATTGTATCCATTTTTTACAGCTGGATATATACTGAAGCAATGCAGGTTAAGTACCTTTCGGTTACAAGCCCAGTTCCTAACCCACTGTGCTACACTTAGCTGTCCAGTTTAGGACCGGGAGCCCTGTTTCATTAGAAAAATACAACTGTAGAGAGTCTGTGGTGGGTTTTGCGAGTTTTCACCATCCTTACACTCTAAATAAGGAAGCATTAATGAATTTAATACCGATTTTTGGGACTTGTTTCGGTTATGCTAATATATCTGTAATAAGTATACATTGGCTCTTATACAAAAACACAGACAGCCCAGTTACTGGTATTCTCATAGAAATACACTGTACACGATAGCGTGTAGTTTTTAGACACAGAGGCCAGTGATGCCTGGGAGAATGCAGCTGTGCTGCGGTGTGGGTAGAAGGGCCTGGGGTACTGAGGGGCGGATTCAGCATTACCTTTTACACAACGTGTACTCTTCACTACTGGTGACCCCTCGGGGAGGGGGGCGGAACTGCCAGCCATCTTGGACATCTGCAGAGAGGAAGGGCAGGGGGGGGGGTGGGAATCCAAAAATTAACAGTCGTCCGCAGTGGACGGGCCCCTGCCTTCGACACAGGGGCCCTCAGAGTTCAACCGATGATGTGAAAATTAAAGGTTGCGGGTGAGAGGGGGGGAACGCCCACAGGGGCAATTAAAGCCGCTCGTGGAAGGCCCCAGGAAGCCATTCATTTCCCCTTCGTCAGGCCGCGTTTAAAAAAACGGAAATCTAACGGCCGCAGAAGCACAAGAGCTTCCTCACCTTCCTCACCTTCCACACATGCCTCACCTTCCTCGGTGTCTTCTGTGTATTCCGAAGCCATCTTGCTACTTACTGCCTGTGAAGAGACGCAGAGGAACGTGAGGAGAGAGAGAGCGCACAGCATAATTTACAGGCCGGACTAGCGAACGTTAGCCCGCGTTTATTTTGCTTTATTCACCCCCGTTCTGTTCTGTTTTAGAGGAGGGCTCTCCCTCAAAATGGAGGACAGTGACACGGCGTGAACTCGCTCACGTTAATGCCTCCATTCCACCCGTTATATTAGGAATTATTAACCATCAAAAGCATGGCTGGGTGCCACATTTCTTTTCTTGTCACCGCCGCCCAACCCCTCCCCCCCTTTTCCAAAATGCAAACAGCAAAATGCACTTTGACCTTTATTTATTTTTTTATTGGGCCAGAGGAACAAATACAGCTACCTTACATTTCATCACTTCAGTTCAGGTGAAGGCCAGGAAGCAAATGTTAGTGGAATACACTGCAAGCACGCAGTGTAAGAGAGAGTGTTTTTCTTCGTTCCTGCACCAGCGTACACTAAAGCTCAGTCCGTAGACACACTCACAGGGGTCACGCACAGCCAATAAGGCCAACAATATAAAAAATGGAAGTCTAAATGGCAGAGGAGCTTTTCAGTGTGGATTTCTTAGCCATTACATCACAGGCATTTAGCAGACGCTCTTATCCAGAGCGACTTACACAGCTTTTTTTTTTTCTTTTTACACAGCATTTACATTGCATCCATACATACAGCCGGAAAGATACTGAAGCAATGCAGGTTTAAGTACCTTTGCTCAAGGGTACAACGGCAGTGTCCTAACCCAGGAATTGAACCTGTGACCTTTCGGTCACAAGCCCAGTTCCTTACCCGCTGCGCTACAATGACCAACTGAGAGTCACGACTTACCTCAATTTCAGAGAGCAGCATTTTCAGTCTGGTCAAATCCTTCGTTACGATCCCATTCTGCACAGACACAGACGACAGCCACACATTTATTAAGCACTCAGAACGACAGTCGAACGCCGTCGGTTTCAGTAACTGCCGCGACGCCACTGCTGCTGTGTGCGGTTTAATTCACCGCTGCTGCTGCGGTGCGCGGTTTAATCCACCGCTGCTGCTGCTGTGCGCGGTTTAATACACCGCTGCTGCTGTGCGTGGTTTAATCCACCGCTGCTGCTGCCGTGCGCGGTTTAATACACCGCTGCTGCTGCGGTGCGCGGTTTAATCCACCGCTGCTGCTGCCGTGCGCGGTTTAATCCACCGCTGCTGCTGCTGTGCGCGGTTTAATCCACCGCTGCTGCTGCTATGCGCGGTTTAATCCACCGCAGCGCAACCGGCAATCATTAGCCAGCGTAATTCCTCACATCGCAGCTGACGAGTACTCATTTCCACTCGTTGTTGTTGTTTCTGAGGAAAGAACGCTAAACAGAAGAGTTTTTTTTTTTTTACACGGAGGCCTTTTTGGAGCCTCGCCGCGCACAGACACGGACTCTGCCCTGACGGAGCACGACGAAGCGCGTCGGCCATCGAGCACCGCCACTAAAACATCTCACGTTAGTTCGTTTTTTGTTTTTTTTTTTTAATCACAGGAGACGGAAAGAAAAACCACAGACTAGTTTAACTTCTAGTCTAGTTTTTCAGCAGCAGAAAAAGACAGTTTTGCTGTTTCAATCACACCGTTGGTTACTACGTCTCTTCGTGTAGGACCTGAGTTGGACGATTTAATCAGAGCAGAGACACTCATCAACCCTGAACTGAACCCGTCGCATCTAACAGCAGGTGTGTATCTGAACCCGAGTGTGCAGCGTGACAGACAGTCCAGCAGCCTTTCTCAGAGCCCAGGAGCTACTCAGCAGTTTCTTTTTTTCCCGCTCTTTTTTTTTGTGGTGTATCTACTCTCCCCCCCCCCACAACACCACATCACCGGCCTGTGACGGCTCACAAATTCTAATCCAAAAGCCATTCTGCCAACTGAACTCTTCCGGGCCTGAGGGCCTTTCAAAGAAGCTTAGGCACAGAGTTTAATAAAAACTATTTAAAAAGACAGGTCCCCACAGCCACGTACTCTTTTTCACCAAACAAATACTGCATACACAAGTAAAGAGAGCGTGAGAAGAGAAGCACACGGACATACATGAAGACAGACATGAGGGCGTGCGGCCGGCAACGGCATTTCAGAGAGAGCGGAGAGGGGGGAGAGAGGGAGAGAGCGGGGAGAGTGGAGAGAGGGGAGAGAGCGGGGAGAGGGGAGAGAGGAGAAGGGAGAGAGGAGAGAGCGGAGAGAGGAGAGAGCGGAGAGAAGGAGAGAGGGGAGAGAGCGGAGGGGAGAGAGGGGAGAGAGCGGAGAGAGCGGAGAGAAGGAGAGAGCGGGGAGAGCGGAGAGAGCGGAGAGAAGGAGAGAGGGGAGAGAGGCGGAGAGAAGGAGAGAGGGGAGAGAGCGGAGAGAGGGGAGAGAGGGAGAGAGAGAGGAGAAAGGGGGAGAGAGGGGAGAGGGAGAGAGAGAGGGAGAGAGGGAGCGAGAGAGGAGAAAGGGGAGAGAGGGGAGAGAGGGGAGAGAGGAGAGAAGGAGAGAAGGAGAGAGGGAGAGAGGGAGAGAGGGGAGAGAGAAGAGAGAGGGGAGAGAGGGGGAGAGAGGAGAGAGGGGAGAGAGGGGAGAGAGGGAGAGAGGGAGGAGAGGAGGAGAGAGGGAGAGAGGGGAGAGAGGGAGAGAGGGAGAGAGGGAGAGAGAGGAAGGAGAGAGGAGGAGAGAGGGAGAGAGGGGAGAGGGAGGGAGGGAGGGAGCGAGGGAGAGGGGACAGACAGAGCGGGGTGGAGCGGGGGTTACCAGCGGCTCCCCGAACAGCGCCCTGGACAGAATGGCGGAGACTTCCCGCAGACTGCCGTCCAGCAGCATGCTGTGCAGCCCCGCCTGGAAGGACCCGTCTGCCTCGGACATGTCCTCCGCCAGCACTGCACGGAGGAGGAGGAGGAGGAGGAGGAGGAAGGACGCTCAGTCTCGCCCGCACTTCACTCACGCACCACTGTACAGGGCTTCCCATACGCGCCCAGGTTCCATTCATTACGCTAGCCTCTGGTTTAACTGTACACACATCTTAAAACAGGTTCTATTAAAAGAAACTTTTCTTTTTTTTTTTTTTCAAATGTGGTCCAAGGGTAAATGGAAGTGGTCAAGCAAATCGGAACACCGAGTTCTGACATTTCAACCAATGGGAAGAAGTCCTCACACCTCACAAGAGGTGATCTATGGTAACATTCCACTCCTTATTGCACAATCTTCTGATCTTGACATGCAAAGTACTCACCATGCTTACAGTCTTCATCTGCTTGATCATAGTTCTTCTGTTGGGAATAAGAAAATAAATTGTTTCAGGGCAAATGTCTCACCAAAGTTTCCAAGATTCCACTTCAAAAAGAAATATAGAGGGGAGATTATAGAGCCATTCTAGACTGGCGTGTGGAATCTCTGATTTGTACATTAAGGCATCCAAACAAGGATGTGATTTCAGCACAGGCATTGCACATTAGGGAAGTGAGAGCAGAGAGAGGACTTCCTCATTCGGTGTCAGATAACCTTTAACACTGCATACACACATTTCCAGTAGAAGCACGCCGACAAAAACGACATAAAATGCAACCATACCTACACACAACCATCCATTAAACTCAAGAGGTCAGAAGCATGGATCAATAGCATTCAAAATCCCAGCAACTTCATATGCATAATAAATGACAAGTCTTTCATTTCATTGCTGGTTCACTTAACTGTTCGGCTTGTGAATGCTTCATTACAGGAGCCAAAATGGACACTTAACTGTTCGGCACCCTGTGAATGCTTCACTACAGGAGCCAAAATGGACACTTAACTGTTCGGCACCCTGTGAATGCTTCACTACAGGAGCCAAAATGGAAGGGCGGCGTTGCAGCCGGGGCACTGCTTGTTTGTTTGTGTAGGAGTGCAGTGTGTGCTTGCTGCTGGGGCCTGTGTGCACAGAGGTGTGCTCTCGCCTGATGACTGTGCACTAGAGTCCTGAACACCAGAGAACTAGCAGTGCCGGTGCGTGCTGCTCATAGGAAGTGCCTGCAGCAGCCTGCGCAGATGAACCCAAAAAAAACCCAAATGCACACAAAATTCCAGGAGTTTCCTTTTTTACTTTTGTAATCAACTGAGGTTTTTAAAAAAAATCCACCATTTTGAGAACCACACAGGGTGGCCCTGTGGGCAAAAAATTAACTAGCCACAATAGAAGACGTTTACATGCCGCGCTAGTTTTTTTTATTCCATGGACTCTCCTGTTCTCCGTACAGCAGGTTGCATTTTTAACTCGGCACTGAAAGGGGCATTTAGAAACCGAAACCGAAAATGCTCAAAAGAGAAAGAAGGGCCAGGCGCTGATCGCGTGCACATTATTCTCTCCCCCAATACGCGCAAATGAATGTCAACCCGCAGATGGTAATGACTACCCTATGGTGCCCGCTAATTTCTGCTTTCACGTTTGACAGCTCCACACTACAGCTGAAAAACTGTGTCGGTGCTGTACGGCTTTATAACGGAAGAATTAAAGATTAGTCAGTAGCCCATGAAATGTGATGGTTTTTTTTTTTTTTTTTTTTACATACGTATAAAGGGCCATTTTCGCCATTACTGTAGACAGGGCAAAATGGCAGCCCCAGGACGTACCGCATGGCCTACTTCTTTCATGTGACATTCTAATTGGCCGTGCTTACCGTCCGCCAAATAAAACAAACAGAATCTGTAGCAAGTCATCGAGGAAACTAGTAAGATGCTTGCACGAGTCCACTGCAGAAAAGAAGCTGCTTGCTCAACTGAATTGACGTGAATGCTTATTCTATATTTATTTGCATCAGATGTACGATATTCTGTGTATTAATATATGCCCTTAATTTTCTGTGGCTCACTCCAAGTGTATTTGTGCCATTGCCGGGTTATGCATTTCCCCAGGCTGAACGTGTGGCTCACAGGTCAGATGGGGGGTGTATGCTCAAACCAATCGTGTGAGATGAACAGTTTCTGCCTTCAACTGCATTTTCTAGAAGTGCTTCCGTAATAATATTGGCCCACTGAAAACACTCACCTGGGCAGTCAAGTGTGCATCACACTTCAGAGATGGGTGAAAACAGATCCCCGTCTTTCAGAAAGCGCTGCGTTAGACCTTACTGTGCAATGCAGGTGCCTGTGTGCAAGCGTCAGTTCAAGCTCACATGCCACAGACACTTGACACTGCGTGGACTGGCAGGTTGGCAACCAGCTGTGTGCACAGCCTCAGGCTCAGAGCAGTCTGGCGAAAGGCCCAATAACCAGCACCTGTGTGTGTGTGTTAAGGCCCTGCACTGTACGCTGGGAAGGAGAGGAGCGGGGGCTACTTAATGCAGTGTTTATCCAGCGGACACCCACGCGTGCCTGAGTGGGCCCGCGAACAGCTGCCTGAGAAGGAGAGAGGCTCTGCGGGGAGGTAGGTGTGTGGTGCGGGGGTGCGGGTCTGCGGGGGGACGGGGTTTGGGGGAGGCGCTCTCACCAGCTGCAGAAGGGCGGCGATCCGGTACAGCAGGGCCCGACTGCGGAGGGGCACTGCGCGGGGACCGGGGGGCTGAAGGCCGAGCAGGAGGAGCGCCTCCGTGCAGTGGCTCACCACCGCCTCGTACTCCCGCCTGGCTAACGATTCACTGGCCTCTTCACATGACTTCTCTGGCCTCCTGTCCGCCATGACTTAGGGACAGAACTTCTGACGGGGGAGAAAACACCGCGTCAGCCGCGACAACCCCGACGCCATGCCAACCCCGAAGCCGTGCCAACCCCCGACGCCGTGCCAACCCCTGATGCCATCTCCCATGGACCATGGACCATGAACAGAGCAGGAACCATCTACACGTTATACCTCCCTTTCCCATTCAAAAGACATGAAACAGTGCAGTTCTGGCAAGAATACATTAGTTTCCACGTTTGCTTGTTGTTGTTTTTTTCCCCAGCCTAAATGAACAGCTTTGAAATGACATGCCTTACAAAACATAGCCTACATGTATTAAATAACTTGCCTTGTGGTGAACTGAAAGAAATCCTACAGAAATTTTCAGTGAAAAACAAAAGCCGCAGGAGATCAGGAGGCATTACGCAACTAATGATCAGAACAGGTCTGTCCCTTTCGAGGTAAATTATTAAATAGGACGGCACCGCTTCCAGCGCTACGAGCCCTGACCCTTAGGGGCCGGTGAGATTCGAAAGGCCCCCGAGGAGACCCGGCACGCCCCCCACAGGCAGCTCCACCCGAAACCGCAGCTCGTGGAACGAGCAGATCACCCTTTCTCTTTCGGTTCCCACACACACACACACACACACACACACACCGCCCGCGACGCAGGAGGGGCCCGGGCGCTATTCATCTGTCAATTTACAGCGACAAGCGCAACCCGAGAACGGCAGGCTAACGCCGGCGCGAAAAACAAACATCTCGACGAACAAAAGCGAGACATAATTTAAGGGGACTGACGCCTGTCTTTCAGAATGGCATATTATAATAATGTAACGTCGCCGTTGCGGGAAAGATTAAAGTTCATTTGGAACCACAGATAAACGTTGTTAACACCACGTACGTTATGTTCAAGTGGCGCTGGATACAAGTGTAATATAATAACAGCAGGCCTCGGGCACAGCCAAAATAACAAGGGGTGGCCTTGAAGCGCAAAGGTTTGGAAGGCTCTGTCCTGCGTAGTACAATACAACTAAAAACAACACAAACATGTCGCTGCCCTGTCGTCTGCGTGCGATAAATACTAGGGCTTCGCATGGCACCAGCCTCTACCAGCGTCGGTGACAACTGTGGAAGACTTTTCGTTAATGCTGAACAGACGGGAATCTCGCATTTCATTGAAACGTTTCATGATTTTTATTTATTTATTTTTTTTTTTTTAAAGGAGAGATCTGAGTAACTATTGGCTATGAACACTATACGGCTATGGTTACCAAAAGCACACAACTTCAGGTGTGCACATTTCAAAGGAAGGGAGTTAGCGAGAAGAGAGATGATCTTTGCGTGTAACATTATACCGGCACTCACTGCACAGTTGGGACCAAGGCCAAAGATAAACGTGTCATGATTAACGAGATAATGTTTGATGTGGGGTACAGAATCCCCCTCAGACAGCCTTCAAAGGCCGATGGGGGGGAGCTTTCTGTGCCCGATATTCACCGACAAGCCCATGCATGGCGGGAAGGGCCCTGGCAGAGCAGTTCACGCTCCCATTCCAAACCACACTTTTTTTTTTTTTTTTTCCCCATTTTCTCCCCAATTTAGTCGTTATACCAATTCCCCGTGTGTATCACAGTCCTGGTCGATGCGCTAACCTCTGTCGGTCTGGGGAGGGTGCCAGCCTCCGATACATGTGGAGTCACCAGCTGCTTCTTTTCACCT
This sequence comes from Anguilla rostrata, assembly GCF_018555375.3. Lineage (NCBI taxonomy): Eukaryota > Metazoa > Chordata > Actinopteri > Anguilliformes > Anguillidae > Anguilla > Anguilla rostrata. The sequence continues at coordinate 68,603,535 of NC_057934.1, forward strand.
GACAGCGAGGAGTTTCACTGGGAGAGCGTAACGCGTGCGGAGGTTCCCGCTATCTCCCCCAGATCCCCTCCCTGCTGAACAGGCACCCCGACCAACTAGTAGGAGCTGCTAATGCAACGATCAGGACTCATACCCTCACAGGTAGTGAGGCTTCCCATCCGCGAACACTGCCAATTGTGTACCTAGGAACGTCTGACCAAGCCGGAAGTACCGCTGCCCGGGATTGAACCCGGGTCTCTGCGGTGGTAGGCGAGTACTTATACCTCTACACTACCCAGACGGCCCTCCACATTATTTTTAAAGGCATTTCGGGCCGTCCCCCACACATTTTCTCAAGCACAGCCACATACCATCGCCATTAATCAATTACAATGTTTATCACTGGACGATGTAGATTACTTTTAGTAATTAACGGGGGTGAGAAATGAGGTTCTGACTCAAACCTCCCATACACAGGCATCAGAGTCAGGCCCAGCCAGTACCAGGCTCAGGAGAGCACATCTGGCGTCTAACCTTCGGGACCTCGTACCTGGGGAAGCCTGCACACGGCAGCCCCTGCTCTCAGCAGCAGGTCCACCAGGGCAGAACAGTATGTGTATGCACTACATACGTCAGGAGAGAGAGAAACGTACGCATGGATATACTGATATGAGGAAAGAATGAGGAGGTGACATGTGTGTGATGTGTGTGTGATATAACAGGTAGTGAGTTATGAAATTGTGGAAAATTAATAGTGGAGGTACTGCATATGTGAGCTCCAGCACCTGCCACTTCACTTCTCATGTCAGTTAAGTGACTAAGACTGTTTATGACACCAATAAGGATGCTGATATTTTGGGCATGCAGCCAGCCACTTAAATTTATCTGCCAACTTGTTAACTTGACGTTGTCAAGTCATTGTACTTCATCACCAGTATGGAGCCTTCAGAGAGTGTAACTTAGGTAACAATTCTATAGCCCCTTTCCCACAGGGTATCATGCATGGGCATGGCAAACTTCTTAAAGAAAACTTGTTTAAAAACTGAAGAGGACCAGGCAGACATATGTTTTAGTCAATAGTTAAACTCTGGGAAATGCTGAAACTTGCACGGAAACCACGTTTCCTGTGATGTCGGTGCATAACCCATAAAGAAAGAGAAAAGAGAAACAGCAACGACAGTCAAAGGCAATAGTGTCCTTATTAAACTGCGTGCATAGAATCATCCGGAGCTCCGACTCCTGGGCTGCGCATCGCCCGAGCAAAAGGCAGTGGCACTAATAAAAACACACTTCAGCAATAACGCGTAATGAGAAAAAGCTCACAGCAGAAGCATGTGGGCTGAACGGGCTCTAATCTCCTTTTATGCCATCCAGGAGAAGCATTAGATGTGATAATGCCTCAAACTTATAACTGATGTGCGTCAGCCACCTCGGCCTGCACATCGAAGGAGCCAACGAACGGCATTAGCATCAAGCTGGGACCAAGTGCAATGCTCCTTGGGGTTCTTTCATCTCCCACAGTGCAGGGGGGGGGGCACTCCTCAACAAGCACGACGGGGGCATGATCACCGTCTTAACAGGGCAAACGTCTATTTCTTGGGAAAAAAAAAAGCTAAACTCTTCCCCGCTGGACCACAAGCAGTCTGCAGCTCCTCACCAAGTTCAGGAAAGACAACTCGGCCTCACACAGTCGGTCACTGGCACACTCTCCACCGAGTCACTGAGTCAGTGCAAACACACACCACGTCAACAGACGTCCCGATTTGCTGATCCGTCTACCAAGCTGGAGGCTAACAAAGAACCAATCCTACAAGGCCTGAACGCTAGCAATACCACGGCTGTGGTTTCTGAATATCTGCAAATTTTGTGATTTGGCACTGCCAAGTGCAGCAATTTTTCACTCCGCTTTTAAAATGAAAATATAATTTTATGGATGATATTTTGGTGCCGTTCCTGCCCATAGAAAACAATTAGGACGAGATCATATAACAACCCTTTTAAAATTTTTTGGTACTGGATTTCATAATCTTTATAATACCATGCCTGGGGAATAGGGCTATGATTTATACAAGACGCAAGAGTAAATTGCAAGCTCTGGGGAACCTAAGACATAGGCCTATGTGGTATCAGTCGATCAGCCAAATGAACATGAATCAAATAGATTAAGCAACGTTAGTGTCCACAAATAAATGCAAACGCAAATAGTACTAACAGGGCTCTACAGTGCTCCCATTTTAGGAGCATATGCTCCTTAAAATTGATGTGTGCTATCTGGAAAAATAATTTAGGAGCACATTTAATTGGGATGCTTTAGTGTGCTCCTACATTTTTTAAACTTAGGAACAAATGTGCTCCTCAGGGAAAATGTTAGAATAGAGCCCTGTACTAAACCTAACACTTCTCTGGCAAGTTTCACCAACATACACTTCAAGAAAACATAGCTACTTTTACAAATAAATGTGCAGGGATGGCACCAAGGCAGGAAACTATCATCCACTGGCCACAGCGGCTGTCACATCCCAAATTTCAATTTCACTGTTTTACCAGACAACTAGATATTTAGAACAGAACTTCCAAGTGACGGGTGGTTGCCTGCCAAAGTCACTGTTAGAGTAGGCAAACTTAACAGCCTCAGATAAAATTTAGCAGCATTTGGCTAGTGGCTGGTGTCAATTTCTCACCCTGGAAGGCACCAAAAGGATAATCCAGAAAACACGTATAAACGAAGTTAAAAAGTTTGATTGGTAAGATAAATACAGGTTACAGCTACCACAGTTAAGCACATGCATCTGAAATAACAGTATCATTGAAATACCACTAAGTTACACCGCAAGACTACTCAATGTGAGGTGAAATGACATATGCTGACAAGAATGAAAGAAGTCAACAAACTTCCTGACATGGTCAAAACAACGCACAACGCATTGGTGTTCAGGTAGGCCTATGTGTCAGTGTTGCTGTCCAGAGGGAGTATGGAGGGGGCGGTTCGCGAACTATCATCTCCCGCGCCACAAGCAATTAGCCACCCATCTGGCTAACGTTACAGTAGCTAGCAAAGCTTATTAACCCTAAATTACTCAGTCATTGCTCCTAAATGATACCTGTCCAGATGCAGGGCGATGTTTACATAAAGAAAAATTGTCCCGCTGACCTTAAAAATGTGTTTTCTCACCTAACTAGCTCGCTACCAACATAATACTTTAATCAGTTCGCTCTAATAATTAATTGTGATCCAACACCAACACAAAGTGACATTTAATATCAACTTAAATTCAATAATCTAACATGACCGCGTAGCTGGCACGCTATGCATAGTGTATTGTATATGAAGCTAACGTACTGTCTGACAGTTATCTTACTAACCTAGCTAACTACCTATTATTGTTGGCCTACTCCATCAAGAAACGTTCTGCCAAACAACTACACTAGCCATCGAGTGTTGTATTGCTTGCTAGACTTGTCACTAAATTAGCAATGTTACCAAGCAATGAGTTAAGCGTGAATATTTACCTAGCTACCTACCGCAGGGAAATTGTAGGTAGCTAGCAAGTTAACTATTAGCTATTCATAAATACTAGCTGGCGAGAAAGCTTTCGACGTTAACTCAAAGCTAGCCAGGTTGTAATACACATCTTACAGGCTAGACTACGTTACAGAAAAACGTAGCCCTCCAATTGATGTTTTGGAACCAACACACCACCAGTTAGGTTATCAAAATAACGTTAGCTAGTCGATTTGCAGTTTGACAAGCCATTGGTTTGGTGGTAGCTGGTCAACCGACCAGCTAGCTATTTTCCCGCATATATCAAAGCTAGCAAGCTAGCCATTTGGCCAACCAAATCCTAACAGATAATAAATGTAACAAATTAGATAACTTGGCTTGCCACTATCAGTCCGAAAATGGTCATTTAAACACAGAGATAAAAATATAACTAAACAGCCTCGCTATCTTTGGATTCTGGGTCACAGTTAGCTAATAATAGCTAGCTAGCTATTTAGTTAGCTTGTTAGCCCGTGTCACTGCTTTTAATTGTCCAGTATAAGCAAAATAAAAATGGAAAAAATTGAAAAGTAGCTTGAAAAGCAGCTAGGTCGTCAACAACAACTGGTCGCAAGGACTAAAATGAAAGCAACACGCTTTATCAGTGATTACATTTGCTAGCTAGAATTTTGCGTCATTCGGTAAGCTAGTGGCCCACAGCCACCAAGTCGCAAACAAGAAACGTTAGATAGCTGGCTCGGTAGCTACACACGTAGCAAGTGTTCAACATCCAGCAACACATAACATGGCTAGCCTGTGCTAGCTAACCAGCAATGCAGGTCGTTGTTATCCGACTGGCTAGCTCGCCAGAGAAATGATAGCCAAGTTATTCTTAAGCTCCATTGCGCAACAGCCCGTCACCATCAAATCATAAAATAAACTACACCCAGCTTCCTGATGTGTGATTTATCAAACTAGCTACTCAAGTATTTGAAAACACAGTACATAAATTGATGTAAAATGCATTGTCTGCACGTCAGCCAAAATTAGGGCCCTCTATCTGTCTAGACCAAAAGCAGCAGGACACAGCCAACTAGCTAGCTAAGTTAGCGGTAGCTAGTTAGCTACATACGGGCCTGTATTTAGACTCGCAATTTATTTGTAAGAAAACATATGACGGGTTCTCTTGTAGTTATCGTGTATTATTTGGCTTTTCTTTCATAACATAGACTTATAAACTGGCCGATTTCCCAACCACAAGCAACAGAAAAGCCGAACTGAAAGGGGTGAAAATGGCAAGTCTACACTTACCTAGCTTTACTTTCTACGCCATCTTGGATCCACTTGTCAGCCTTCAGCAAAGAATCACGGGATACACTATTTCTGCTCCATAGTTAAGTTACCACACAGATTGGTTCGATTTGTGGTTCTAACTAACCATTAACTCCAATTAACTTTACAAACATAAAGTTATTATGTATGGTTATATTAATAGCTACTCAAGTTCTATACATTATAAGAGTGATATAACTTTAAAGAAAATTATATAACAGTCCTGTAATAAGCAAAACAATGTCAGTCGTATTTCTAAATGTTAGCTGGTCGTATTGCTACGCTATTGTGAAATCTAAAACTTTCGAATCACGTCTGAAGTAATCACTTCACTGTAAAAACAATTATTTCAAAATACCAAACGGTTATAATCTTCATAGATTGTACTGGAATGAAGGGGTATATCAGCAGCCTTGTTCGTTGCTACTTAGAAGGGTTGCCACTTGCCACATTTATATGTGAAAAAATTCAAGTATCCTTTCGAAATTTTGGTGCAGCTTTCAGTTAGTGTTCGAAGGAAATGAACACTAATTATGTAGACAGTTGAATATTTATGTGATCAGCTTGATGCAACTGCAAAATATACATGGAGTTTACTTGCCATTTTCTTGTTCCAATGTAGGCTTCACATTTTAATTCATTTGGATTTTTCCCGTTTAAGCAGAGTGAGATATAAATTTAAATGGCCTGATAATACAGGAGCAGTTTAACTTGAGTACAGTACAGTAAGAAAGTGACTCGATGATAGGAATTAATGTTATTGATTCCATTACTTGTACAGACACTGGTCATAATTGGTCAGTTATTCCAATGCCTTATTGTCCTTTCGGTGCCTAGATCTCACTTTCTAATATGAAACATTTTGTCATTTAAGCTGTTAGTATATTCTTAGTGACCATCACTCCATAAAAAAAACTAACAGTGCTGCAACTCTACAAATACAATCTAAAGCTTTAAAAAGGACCTTATGATTCTTTGAAGTGAGTTTAGATTCATTGCTCTTTTAAGAAGACATGCACAGTGGCACAGAATAGTCTTCACTTGAGGTGAAGTGGCAAAATGTTGGACAACCTCCACCGGGACAAACATTTGAGTAAGTTATACACATGCCTGGTTAAAAATGGGAGGGAGTGCCTTTCAAAACATCAAATATTTAAAGTGACTTCTCATGTTTCTTGGTTAATTAAAATACAATGGCAGTCAGTCAGAGTAAGGTGATTTAATGTTTGTAGTAAGTAAATAAAAAACATCAAGATCATAGCAATGTTTTAATACAGCATATATTGCCCAATTTATGTATATCATAATCCCTTATAACAGTTACATGTAAAACATTGACAGAACACAAGAAAACCTATAACTCCATCTGTGACCAACAACCACTCTAGACCACTAGCACAACATGCCAAATATTCAAGGGATCATTCTAAATATGGGAGCAGTCTGTTCAAACATTATAAATGTACATGTTTGACACATCGCATGGAACTGTTAGGGGAAGAGACAGTATAATTATACAGAAAATTTCTATAATCACTCCACCATCTTTTCCAAAATAGCATTTGTCGAAAATCAAATAGAAATGAGCTGATCATAACTGCTCGGAAGCAGTAACAGGATGGTCGTGGATGGATTTACACTTTTAGGCATGGCCTGTGTAACCCAACATTTTAAAAAACAACAAAAAAACTCCCCAATGTTTATTACTGAAGATTGTGTATCATCTCCTCTTTGGCAATCAGGTGGGTGGTTTTGTTGACCAGTGACATGAGCGAGTTCAGTTTGTGGGACCAGTCATTCAACAGATCGTTGGGGTCCTTTGGCCTCTGGAAGTTGATGATGCCAGCTAGTCGGTCGACCTTGGCATAGATAGTCTTGTTGACCACCAGGCTGGAGAGGAACTCCTCAGATTCCTGCAAAAGCAACAAGGTTTTTCTTTTTTTACCCAAAAATGAGATTATGCACAGTATACAATGACCATACAGCAGAGAAACAGTATAGAAGAAAAAAAATATTTTGTTTAAATTCACAAAGGAATATGATGCCCCATTAACTCTGGGCAAAAAAAAAATAATAATAATAATGTTGAAATAGACATATGCTGAACAAAATTTCCTTTGCTTACATCAACAGACAGATCGAGGAGGCCAGCCATCCTTTTCATTGTGATCCTTGTGTAATACTTGGCCATTATTCTTATGTTCTGGAGCAGGGAAGAAAAACAACAATGCGGGTCAACCAGTCCTCCGTATTTTACAATCCTTCATATCCATACGCCATTCATTTGCTTTTACTGAAGTGCTCATTCCCCTCAAATGACAAACGCCTCATACTTACGTGTTCCACCACTCTGTTCTTCAAGTCTTTCCACCTCTTCTCACCTTCCTCGGTGCAGGAGAAGACATCAGTCGCTGGGCTGTCTGGGGAACCTTCCCTCAGCTCCTTCCCATAATCCTCCACCAGCGAGGCCCAGCGCATCAGTTCCATGGTGGTGAACTGCTTCAGGAGATCTCTGAAGGTGAAGAGGGGGCAATTATCCATTGGTTGGCATTTGCTAACAAATATCATTGCCTAGCCAGATATACTGGTGGCCTAAGCACTTAGAATTAATGTACTTTGACATTATTGACTGACTACCAAACGATATGCTCTAGTACTGGACCATGGAAGTTTCTGAATAAGTAATCTTAATCATTTCCATCCACTAAATCAGCAGGGGTGAAAGATATTTTTGTTGTACAAGCGTGTACTTACTTGTATTTGGGAATTTCTTCCAGTTTCTTATCAGTATTGATTCTGTGCACCAGGTCAGACTGCTCATTCTCATAGGGGGCTAAAATCACATACAGGACAACACTCTTCAAAGCCTAAAACCAAAGAAGAAAAAACATTCCACCTATCAATGTACAGGCATGCAGGTTATTAACAAGACAACAAACACTGTTCCTCAGCCGATTTGACACCAGTGTCCTGGCAATTATATTTTTTTCTCCCAAATTAAGTTTACTCCAACCCTAAAAAGAATTTTAATTTGAAACTACAAAATAAAAATGTGCACGTCTTCATCTATAGGATTTTAAATGAGAGATGATGCGCTTTCTATCTTAATACACTAATTACATATGAGAAACCAGATGCAGTAAAAGAATGATTAATATTACACAGCCAGCATAGCTAACTAGTAGCACAGATATTCCATTGGACGTTTGTGTACAGTTTGTTTATCATCCTTTCCTTTTTATCAACATGTCCAAGGATTTAGAAAGCAAGCACAGAAAAACTACAACAACCAGAACTGTACAGCAGTTAAGGGCTCCTGAATGGCCTGAATACTAAGAGGCACATGTACCGAGCGCAGGCTGTGGCGCATGTTCTGATCGGTGCTAGTTCTCCTGTAGAACGGAAAGTGGCTTGTAGCCCCTGTCATATGTATGGAGGAAGTGTACTGGAGGAATACGTACAGTTGATGTTATGCACGGCAGATGGCAAAGAAGCATTTGCCAATTCCAAAAAAAATCTTTTTTTAAATGAAAATGGAGCTGTGTGCACGTGTGTGTGTGTGTGTGTGTGTGTGTGTGTGTGTGTGTATCTGTTCTCCCTTACCTACTGCACATTTGGTACTGAAAAAATTTCAAAGTGCAACATTTGACTTATCTTCCTCAAAATGTACATTCCTCTCCACAAAAAACAAACCAAAGTGAGAGGTAAAACCACCACTACAATGCCCCAAATCAACCAATCAGATAGAGGTGTTAAGACTAAAATATGCCTGCATGGTCTTTGCTAGCTCGGTTCCATGGTCAAGGAAAGACCAGTCCAGAAAAGACCACTGCACACCTCGCACACAAACTGATATCAGGCAGATATCAGGCATGAGAAATGCTCTCAAAAACAGTACATCAGCTATGACCATTAAAATTATAATTTTTTTTTTTTTTTTTTTTTAAACACACTGCATGCAATAGTTTTATAAAACCACACCCTGCCGTACACCTTCTGTATACCCGAAACAGAACTTGGCTTCAAATGTTCCCTTTTAAAATACAGTGATTCCGTGTTCCTGGAACCACACACCAAGGTGCACAGAACACAGTCTTACCTGCTGCCATTTTCCACTGTCCTCCAGGATGCAGGGAGTATCGTAAATCGCACGGTAGTGTTTGCATATGGAGAGGTAAGATCCCTCGTGTTGGTCCACTTGAATCATCAAATTGTAATACTTCAGCTTTGATTCCTAAAACAGAGATGATTCAGATGTTTCAATGGGAAGAAAACCGTTCGGAACATCAACAGTAGATAATTAAAGCATTTTGTTAGGCAAAACAAAGGCAGACATAAACACCTTCATCGCAAAGAACAAGGACTTTAATCAATAAATGCACGGCAAGGAACGTCTCGAATTCTGTTCTTTCCAACAAAATGTATAATGTCCAGTTCAAAAGGAAGATGACAAGTCACTGTGTTTACATGCAGATCGATAACCACAAAGAACAGAAAGAGATTTTGGAAAAGTATATTTCACCAACAGCAGCTCGGCCTCCTCACCTCTGTGCCCTCCTCCTGGAAGAATTTGGTGTTGATTTTCTTGCTTATGATCTGAGTGCGGATGTAGTCCTTCACGGCGATGCACAGCCTCATCTGCTCCAGGATGAACTCCACCTTCTCCTTCTTCTCCATTGAGCCGTACGTTTCGACCTTACGGAGGACAAGGTCAGTGAAAACACAGAAGGCGACAGCACAGACCCATTACACGAGTAATTTCAACACATACACGGACAATTCCAGGCCAAGGACACCGATGACTTCATGCCAAGTAAGGGCGAGTGCGCGCACATTTACGAACAATCATACAGCCGTTGCCAAGGTTTCTCGTTAAATTTCTCAAACATGGACTTAGTTTAGGACTACAGAGAGTGCATTTCAACACACTTTCTCCTCACAATCTGGCTGCAGGATTACATCATCTCACGAATAGCTGGCATCACATCCTGGCACGACATCACATTCCAAACTGACTATACAATCACAATGGGAAACCAGCAGAATTAAAGAAATGAGAAAAGAGTCCCAGACTTGCCTGCAGTTCCTGCAAGATTGCAGCTGCTTCTTTGACTTCTCCATGCTGCTCCTTGATGTTTGCCAAGGTTTTGGTCAGCCGCGCCCGCTCAATTTCCACATAAATCTGAGAGACAAGACTGAGCTTAGCTCTTTCAAGCACTGCAACATTTCCGTTTGCACAAAAAAGTACTTTTCACAAGTGTGTGACTCCCGAGGCAGTCCAAAATGAACTGTATAACAGTGCTAAGGGCAATGGGGAAGGGTGTCTCTGCAGCAGCCCATACCTTGCCTGCAGTAACAGTGCGCAAAGTGTCAATCAGCCTCAGCTTGATGGTCAGGTCTGTCATCGCATCCACATACTTGTAGCATTCCTGCACCATCTTGGCAACTGCCTGACAAGAACAAGGAACAAAACAAGGAAAATTGTTATCTTTCACAACTAAAACTAACATCTCACAAAAACACCGGGAAAGGACCTGACATAGTTTTCGCAAATTACATTATTTTCTGTACATACCCAAGGCAAGTCAGGGCTTGCACTTTTTACAGGTCATGTATTCAAGCTGGAGGTTCAAACTTTAAACACTGCTAAAATCAGGCCCATAGCTAGAACGCCAAGTTGATGGCCTCCTTAAAATTAGTAAGTCTTGTACCACCATCATTCTTACCAAATATTTCACAAATCTTGCATACTAGAAAAATTAAAAAAATTAAAATAAACCAGACCTGTTTAAGCTGACTTCGCCTTTTGGAAAGGAGCATGACGTTTTCATTCAGGGAGTCCCAGTCTTTAGCCTCATAACACATCTGTACAATTGCGACCAGAATCTTTGAGGTCGACACCATGTCAGAAGCCTGTTATAATCAGAGAAAATCAAATTATGTCCTCATGGTACATTGCAGGGAGATATCATGAGAAAACATTCCATAGAAAACTATATTTTGGCCATAATTCTACATGATTGTGCAGAAAATAGTGCCCAGAGTAGAGGAATTGTGTATCTCTGCACTTTCAGAATAGTGAAGGAAAATTGCTAATCAATTAGGCTATTACTTACTGTTCTTGTTTGTTTTTCCAAAGACAACAAACTTTCAATTGCATCCTGCAGTCTTCCTTCCTTCAAATAAAAAAAAAGAAAAATAATAATTATAGCATAATTTGATCAATGTGGATCACTGAGGAAGTCATCCACATTTATATCTTCTTGACTGGATTACTGCAGTGCTCTGTATTCAGGCAAAAACGTTGGGTTATAATCAGAACTCCAAGCTGTCCAAAATTCAGTAGATAGGCTTGTAACGAGAACTAAACAGCTCCCATACAACTCGTAGGCTTGTCCTCCATGCACAGGTTTCCATAAGTATTTAGAAGTAATTTAGAGGTACTGGCATGACCTCTGACTAAACAGTCTAATTGAATTTATTTGCACAATTTAAAAAAACAAAGAAAACATACAAGGAAAAGCATAAGTAAGCATATAATAAAATAAGAATTAATTGGTAAAATATATATTTTTTTTAATCATAAAAACATAAAAGAAGGATATTATCAGTGCTGTGTGTGTATGTACACATGCATGCATGTCCTTAATTTAACAGTAGCTTCTTCTATATGTACTGTACATAATGCCTTTAAATTGCCTGCTGCACTGTAACGTTACTTTTGTGGAACGCGCAGTATAAAACTATCTATGATTATTATTATTATTATTATTATTATTATTATTATTATTAACAATAATAATATATTGTATTATATTTGGCCGTTAGCTAGCAAGCCAGCTATTGTTACAAAGCAAGCAGCCTGACTCGCGGACAAACCATAAACAAAAACAGCTGTATTGCACAGCTACCTAAAATATAATAAATGTGCAGCTAATGTAACTTGTACAATATTCTTAGACAGCAAAAGCGAGATAAATCCTCCTTTATATACAGTAACCGAATTACCAGTTAGCTCGTTGTGTAGTCACATACGGCCATTCCGGCAGCCAGCGCAAGAATTTTTATTTTTTTAACGCAGCGAACAGGGGGAATCGCTGAATATACAATTTCATTCGAATAAACAAAAACTGCTAACAGGTTGTGTGTTTCCCCCCTGTTTTTATTGGCTAAACTAGCTAACCAGCTTACGAACAAGCTAGTCTTGACAGTTAAGGCCTACATGACAATATACAGCCAGCATGACTCAGCCCGGCGTCTCGTTCCATTCAACTACTGATGTATATTCAACTTACTTTAGCCATTTTCTCGCACTCTGGAATACGCTGCTCCACGGTTGAACTGTAGTCAACCTCCATTTTCACGATCTTCCCGTCGGATCGCTCCGCTCTTTCGTCAGCCATTTCTCCGCTTCAAAGTAGTCGCACGACTTGCTGTCTAATACAAGCCGTTACTTGGTTCTAATGACTAAAGACTTCGCTAAAAGTGCGCGCTCCTGTTCCGGTTGTTGTGTCAAGCTCACCGGATATTGTTAAAAATGGACCAATCAACACACCGTTTTTAAGGCCGCCTAAAAAGCATAAGGACCCATAAAGGACCCTCTAAAATTCCAGGCATTTGAGTAGTCATCTAAGGACAATCGTCCGTGTTTGGGTTGGTCATAACTTTTCGTAAAGCGTTTTGTACTGAAGACTGGAAAATGTGGCGTATTCCTTTTCTATATTGAGGACAAACGGAAAATTCTAGATTGTGAAGTCAAATATAAATCTGAGAACACAGAATATATTGATACGGCTTTGCGTCAATTTTCTACAATAGAGTTAAATCAGTCGGTCATTATTTCGTTGTAAATCATTAATTGAATGCAACACAGGACAGCCCTCCACACCTACTCTATAGAAACAATGCAGTAGCCTACAGAGCTACATGATCAATAAGATAACTACAATAGCATTTTTCTACTCGGCCTATATGATGTGGCTACATAGTATGGTGCGGCCAGGTTACTGGAACCATGCAGTTCTGTGGCTGAAACCCACCAAAGGCCCACAACATATAAAAGTCATTTCCTGTTGTGTTCATTGTTTGTCTTGTCTCGCAGTATAGAAATATTAGCCAAACGTAAAAGGTGATCAAGTTGCAGCAACAATTTACATACAACAGTCTTCTATGATACGATAGCCTACATGACCTATGGTATTAAGAAATCAAAACCAATGACCACGGCAGATCACACCTGATCCAGTTTTACACACTACACAAGTTATTTATCGCCTCTATCATAACTTATCCGTTTGTAGGCTATTTTAAGGGGTCATTTCTCACCTGTGAAAGGCAATTCCGTAAATACATTTAATCTAAAAAGTTTTCACTTCATTTTCGTTCGGTCTGTTTGTTTAGGGAAAATGACACTTTTCTCAATTGTAGGTTAAGAGATTGTTGATTCGAAAAAATGCAGCCTCGAAAATGTAGTTCGAAAACAAAACAGTGTTTGGGGATGTTTGTTTTCTTCTTTCTTTTTCTGTTAATGATTTTTTCAGGGGCTAATTCCACATCTAAACATAGCCTACACATTTCGCCTATGTTTTTGGAATAGCCTAAATATTATTAAAATTATTCTACAGGACACAAAGTGCGCCAGTTTCCTGAAATTTTTTGGAACACCAATCTGGTGTTATTTTACTCTTATTCTTATGGTGAAGGGGTCTGAGTAGGCAAGTGAACTCTGCAATTTGCTTACACGCGGTGCGTTTCCTGCTCTGTACGGTGGGGGTAGATGTTTCCGTTGCCGCTACAAAGTATCACGTCGTTCGCCCTGAGAGATTATAGGCTACTATAGCGATCTACTGAGTGACAGCTCCCGACCGAGCTTGGTGTATTCGTTTGAATTCTTCACATTCTGAGAAGAGGGGAGCAAGACGCGATGAATGTGTTGCGGACCGAGGACAAAGCTTTCTTACCAGTGATGTAAACGCTCAGTACAGCGTGATCACTTACTCTTAGAAAAATACTGACGCGAATTGGAATCCGTCGTTTAGCAATTTCTGGGACATCGAGGAAGATGAACTCCTGTTGTTCATTTTTGGTTGAGGAAGCTACATTTTAGCCATTTGCGGTTGACACTTGAATATCAGTCTTGTTTCAAGTCATACACGCTAGGTAGGACTAGAGACGGCAACATCTGCCTTGCTGATGTTTTCTCTGCTTATTATTTGACCCGTTGCAACTCGTTACTGATGTATTTTGCCGAGGGCATATCCTAGTGACCGTTTTGACGTTTTTTTCTGTACTCAGTCTAATTTCCTCGTCTATTTAATTCCGCTCTGTTCTGTCCGAAATAAGAGACAGGCCAGGTCCTGTGTTTAAACTGTACCGTCAGTTCGGTTTAATGAAACATTCACATGATCTAAAAGTAACGAGGAGACAGCATTGAAGGGACATTTTGTTCAATTCTGTCCGCTTTCAAGATCATATCGAAATACCCTATTATTTGTACGCGTTGCCAAATGCTAGAGTGGAATTAGACTACTAGTGGTATTGAAACTTTAATACCTATTATCTACGTAAACTGAAAACATCGGGGATATCACCATATCGACGGAATATGCTGCTGAAGGAGTACAGAATATGTATGCCGCTTACGGTGGAGGAGGTAAGTTTGAATTGTTATCGTGAAAATGATAGAGGCTATACAGCATAATTACTGAAATGCGCCGTCTCTACGGCAGTTATTTTATTCATACCACAGGGATAGATAAAGAGGAAACAAAAATGTGCCATGTAGAAATGCGTATGCCTGGATATGTAAACTTTCTGCCAAGTATGTTTTCGTTTGTGGAGGACAGGGAGTTTCTGAATATAGGCTAACGATGTATTTTTTCCGGTAAATTCACTCTGTTTCAAATGTTTGTGATATATCTGCTTGAATCTTATTGGACCTCATAGTATGCGAACCCAACTACGAAGTGCATTGGTTTATGGGGCTAATTTGCTGCTTATGGCAGACACATCGTTCAGCTGGATATTGAAAACAGCGATCACTGACGAAACCTTTAGACATATCTGGGAGAGCTCATTCAATTTACTGTGCAATCTGTATCTCGATTGAGTGAAATGAATGTGTACATGAACTGCGGCAACTCGTTTGATGTGCAAAAGTAGGCCATATTATTTCTTCTGTTTAATGTGCGAATTAATGTCACGACATTGAGTAATTATGACTATACCTTTATAAATTATTTAATTGAAAAATATTTTTTAAAGTATAATATGACTTTTTAACTAGGGAAGCACAATTGCTGGAGTTTAACGACGAGAACGCGGAAGATAGAAACCACTGGATGGCGCTAGTGTAGCTCCCTCAAATGGCTAGCCCCCAGATGACCGAGAATTGATTTGTACTTGTTCATGAGCGCATAGTGAACGTTTTGCTTTAATTTCGATGAACGTTAATGTGTCGTGTCTTGACTAAATAGCCTACATGTAAGGTCAAAGCAGGTACAATCTACTTGTGCGGACAGAAGTCTACTTGTGAATTGACTGACAATTTTAATATGCTGGTGGCACAATTTACGCTTAAGTAAAATACATTGAATATCTTTATGTTGTGAACTGGTTAAGCGCTGGAAAATCAATGCATTACCAATACCGTAGGATTGTGTATGCAGATGCGTTAGATGGAAATATGGGCCAACTGCAGTTGTAATTCTAAGATGGAGTGTGGTTTTGACACTTTTTTTTTTTTACTGTAGCTGTGTTGCAAACCATTGAAGAGTAGCCTGTCTCAAATGTTTTGCCTGAATCATTCACCTCATGCACATGCGCAACGTTTTCTAAAGTCACTGCAGGTGCCCGATGCTCTAGCATTGTGATGCCACAGGCTTATCGGCTCCAGGGTTTGTTCAGTGATAAGCATCTGCCTTTATCACAGATTATTTAAGTGGTCTCCGTATACTCGCAGGCTGCAGCGAATTGGGAGCGATGTTTACAGTATGCCATTGTGATTATTTTTTTTTACCGTTTTAGATCTGCTTCGTTAAACTGCTAAATGTAAACAATATCCTGCACATTGGTGTCTTCAGATGGATTTGGTATTTCCATCGCTCATAATATAGAACAGGGCTGCCCAACCCTGTTCCTGGAGAGCTACCGTCTGTTTAGTGCTTATGTAGCTGCAGTATTTTTTTGGCCTTGCATTTAGGTTAATGCGCAAATAGCATTATCCTGGAGAATGTGCTTCTGCCTACTGTTTCCCTTTTCTGATGATGTCACTACTTCCCTCACAGTTCCTTGCTGACATCACCCAAAAACAAAGTTGTCTGCAACATCAGTCTCCCGCAAATCACGACCCACAAACACTCCTCTTTCAGAGTCAGGGAGGTCTCCTCTTGCAGTCGTGCACACCATTTTTAGACGCCATAATTATAGACAACCGGGCCTGTATTTGGCCGTCCATTTTGATAACCCCGTAACGCTGGACTGTCCGCGTGTGATCCGACTCATTGGCACGACTGTGCGCAGTCAGGAGGGTGCCGCCCGGTAACTGTGATAACATGAGTGGCAGCTTCCTGTCAAACGGAAGGGAAGGGAAGTGAAGGATGCGTATTAGTAAGCGATCTGCCTCCCAACTGCCAAGTGCCTCCCACTGCTCTGGGTTCTGCGGTGACCTCTGAATTGTTGCAACTTGTCCAGTGAAGTATCTTTTTTTTAAAGTTGGGTTACTAGATTCTACAGGTTGTCCCATTGCATCCCGTCTCTGCCTCCTGGTGTTTCCCGAAACTGCCCCACCCTTCCTCACTGGCTTGTTGGCAGGTGCTCCGGTGCTGACACACGCTTAATCAGAAGAGCACATTTCATTATCCTCTGGGAAAGGTTTTTCATCGATGAAACGTTCCTGGGTGGTTCATGGGAAATGCTAGTCCACGGGCCTGGGGAGGGTTGGGCTTATAAGGAATGTCTCAGGTTCAGCGTTCAGGAGTCATGTATGGGGGTGTGGGGTGAGCTGGCTGGGATCCGCGGTGTTTTTTTTTTTAAATTCGCGGTGCAGCCTCGGCTTGCGGCCGTTTGCGGTAGCCTGCCTGGCCGCTGGTTCTCATGCTCGCACTGGCAGGGCAAGCCCGGCGCCGCTTCCGTGAGAGTCACTCGTCCCTCGTCCTGCCGCGTGCTTGCGGCTTACTCGGGGGAAGGCCCGCTGTGGGAAGGCTTCTCGGTGAAAGAGGTAGAGCGGGATTGCCTCCGTCTCTCCGATCGTTCTCCGGGTCTCTTTTGTGTGGGGAAACCCGTGCCCCTTTCGCTCTCCTTCCGTGCACAGTAACGTACGGGTGGGTGGAGGTACTGGCAGCAGAAGGATGGGAATGGCGATCGACGTTAAGCTCGATGTGTTAATGAGACACCGTGTGCCGTTTTTATAGGAACCGCTGTACCGCAGTGCCACATCCCGTTTAATAAGCTTCCCGTCTCCTGTCCACACCCTGTGCTGCAGCAAGAGGAGTGCGTATATATATATCAATTGCTTTGTTGGAATTTTGTTGACATTGAGGAAATGCACAACGGCATGACCTCATATGGGTGTGGCTCCAGCACAGATGTTCCTAATCTTCTTCTCTTTTTTTTTTTTCCTGGCTGCTTTTCTCCTGTCATTCTGCAGCAGTGCATAACAGACACTTACACATTTTGGACTTGTTTTGTCTCTTTAGTTTATCTGTCCCACTAATTTATTCCTTTTATCCTTTTATGGTATATGCCTTGGGTTGTTCTAACAAAAAATGCTGGTGTACAACGTTGCCCCAATAAGGTCTGTTTTATAAGGGTGAGCGGCAGTGGATATCGAGCAAAACCAGCAAATCTCAGCAAAACTATCTGTATGCATAAATAGCATGCTGGGCTAATATAGGGGAAATATAGCGTTACTGCATTTTTGCATGAACTGCCCCTTTTAAAAAAATGCTTAAATGAAGAGTGAATTCTAAGTCATCACTTTATTGTGCAATAGGGAGGGACAGGTGAAGCGGATACGACAATAATTGAAAATAGAATATATCAAGCATTTCACCTGAAGGGAAAGTGAATATCAGCGTATGCACTGCCTCGTATTAGCAGTCTAAGCATCGAGGTCCATTGTGTCAGGGGGAGCCGCAGCGGGTTTTTAGAAAACACTCCAAATTCCAGCGAAGCTGCCTGGATGGATAGGCAGCACCCAGAGTGGACACTTTTCTGCTTTATTTCATTTCTGGCTGAACTGCCCCCTTTAAAATGTGCCACTCTAACTGAGGATTAGTTGTGTACATGGGGCCAGTAATCAAACTGATAATATATCACTAACGAAATGTGTAGAACTTACAGTCTTTGGAGCAAACTAGGCATTGCCACAGTACTGTGATCATTAGATTCTTTACAAACTAGTTCTGAAATGAGAAACTATCATGTGAAGACTTCCAGCTTAACTGCGCCACTGCTTTTATGTTTCCATGGTGATGCGGATTATTTTGCTAGGGTACACAGTGTAAATATTACCGAAAATAGCCTGAGCACGACAGGATTGAAATAACTGCTCAGGAGGTGGTAATGGGAATAAAGAAAAACAGAGCTGTCATCGTATAATTTACATACAACTTTTACATGTTTATGATTCGTCGGAAGCACTGCAGCATGTAATGTACATTTGCACGCTGTTTACAATGCATTGTAAATATCATATTTGATTGTGGTGTAAACATGCCTTGTGTTCTTGTTCACTTAAGAATCACTCTTGAATCCCCTTTATCACAGACAGCGTGTTGTTTTGGAAAGAGCCAATCTGCGTGTGCTTGTAATATGTTAAGATTGTCTATCAAGCACTTTGTGCAGAACATGGAAAAGAGACAGCCGTTCTTCCTGGGTTAATTTTGGAACTGCCACCTGTGCAGCCGTCTGTACCTTGAATGCAATTTTCAAAAGTTGTAATCCTGTGACGGCAGAAAATCCTATTTTCAGGAAATAAATAAAAAATGAAACTTCCTATTTCATCTCTATTTAGTCAGAGTAGTATCTGGGGATTACAGTGCTTGACGTAACAGTGTATAATCCTCCATAATTCTTGACGTGAATAATATTAATTACTAAAATAGAATCAAATTAATTTTAAATTTTGACATAAGCATAATTTCCAGGCCATCTGTAAACCACAGTTATTGAGGCGTATTTCTTTCTGTTTAAAAGCTTTTATTTTTCCTGAACTTTTTTGCTTTGTGAATGAGAATGCTTTGTCCTGCAGGACCAAAAAAAAAAACCACACGCTATCCAAACAGTGAACAGTGTGTTTACTGGTAATGGCTGTTGCTGCAGCACAACAGATTCACCTTTATCTCAAAGGTTCGGGTAACGTAGTGCGGTGCAGAGGACTATGCAGCATAGTGTAATACTGCTAACATAGTGTCTGAGTACTCTTTATGCATACTGCTAAAGCCCAGTCAGACATTTTGTTCTGTGAATTCTGAAAGTGCCCATCATGCCCCCTGTTTTTAGAGCTTGGGGGGGGGGGGGCTGTTCTGTTCTGATCGGGCTCCTACACACTGTGACAGTGCAGAGAGCACAGTGTGCATTAGCTTGCATCAGCCCGAGGCCTGATCGACGTCTGAGTGGAGAGCAGCTCTCAGGGTGGGGTCAGACATGACCCCCCCCCACCTGGCTCTGTGCTGTGTGGAGCATCCTGCTCATGGCAAGGAAAACAGATCTCTTTAATCCTGGGGGAGAACAGGAATTTCCTGTTCCCAATCAGTGCTGATATTTCCCGGTAGGATTGCTGTGCCTAGTGATTGTGGCATTTGACAGTGGGATTAGGTGGTTGGGAGCTTTTCTGTTTTATGTGTTTTTTAAGGGGTGGGGATGGATCTGCTAGAGGCTCTTTTGTGTTAAATGTGACCTCATGACCTCTCAGTACCTGTCGGTGTGTGCTTAGACCTGGCCACTGCTTAATTGTGCGGTCATGAGAATTGTATTACATTGGGGAGATTTTGTTTCTGGGGTGTGTGTGTGTGTGTGTGTGTATACTACACTATCTACAGAGCTCCGCGGCAGACAATGTGTGATAGCCGTATAGAAAAATCTGTATTCGAATGTGGTAACCAATGGCGATGGTGCGGCACGGTGCTTGAAATATCATCCGGTCATGAGAGAGACGCTCAGACAGCTTTTGCAGGTTACCAAAGACGTGGACGACCCTTCAGCCGCTAATATCAGCCGCCGTCGTCGGTCGCGAGGAATCTGAAGCGGCGCTCGAGGAACGCGGAGAACAGAAGTGTCCGAGTCTCCTTGGAGACTCCTGTGTTTGGAACAACCGCGTGGGGGGATTAAGAGCGCTTTGTGTGTTCAGTAACTCTCGTCTCGTTGGGAGAATCGGAGCCTTTTTTCGTCTCCCGATTCACAGAAGTCAGATATCATCTGCTTCTAATGTTTTAACCCGCCTGGGCCTTCTGACTCGGGTGTTTTGGGTGCGGCAGGCTTTTGACCGCACACTGCTCGAGCACCTCACCCCGGCTGCCCGAACGAGCTGCCTCGCAGGGCCAGTGCGGCGAGAATCGGATCGATGAAGTTCAGGAGCCCCTTGCCCGTCCCTTCTCGTCCTTCGGACGACGGCAGCTCCGCCCGCGACGGCTCAGCGGATACCTTCCGTGCTTCGCTGGCGTTCGAGAGCGGCTCTCTCCTGGTGTTTTTCCGCTCGAAGCCGGCTTAATGGACGTCGTGCTATTGTTAGCTTTCCCTCCTTCGATTGGCCTTTTATCTAGGAGCCGTGAGCTTGCTGCTATTGTTAATTCCCCTTGCTTATCAAGACTGCGATTTAGCTGAAAACCCCAGCAACAGAGAGAGAGGTAATGGGCCATTCATAACAGGGGCTGACCTTTAAAGTACAACGATAAACTTGGGGGATGCAATGGAAAGGCAGAATTTTGCCCTTATTTCTGACATGCAGTTTCATCGAAACAAATAGATAAGGGAGTTTTGAAATGTTTTCATTTTGATCAGATCTATTTCTCAGTCGTGTCCAAAATAACACGGTTTTAATACCTTTTAAATCACACGTGTGATTTAAACAGAGACTGTTAACGGAGTACAGGTGCAGCCTGCTGTTGTTCTGTGTTAGCGGGGGGCTGCATATTCCCTGTTGCCGTGACATCGCCCCCCCACCCCCACCCCACCCCCGTCATGAAAAAAAACTCTGAGCAGTATTTGTCAGTCTGATAGGTGTAAATAAGGCACAGGATCCCTTGGGTGATCGGTATGCTGTCAGCTTTCCATATGTGGTCCTGCCTGTAGTGAGCCGGGGGGGGGCGGGGGGGGCGGGGGGGTGATTCTGTCAGAAGCTTCTTCCTTTGGTTCAGTTCTGCACTGGTTTGGTCCAAAGCTCCCCTTTTCCGTCAGGTGGAGGAGATATGATAAGCCCCTGTGCTTTTGACTGGATGGAGAAACTGTTTACCTTTCAGCGAAAGCTTCCCTCGCCGACTGCCAGAGACTTCGTGAAAGATCGTCTTCCTTGTCGCGAGGCCCTTCTCTCATTTCCTCGATGGCTTTTCCGCACGGCCAACAGAAGCCCATTAAGCAATTCCGACTTTCCCGGCCTCCTGGCTGCCGCCTCACCTGACGGAAAGAGCGTTTTGCCGTAATTCTTTTCAAAAAGGCAATCAGACCGTACCGTACGCCCACGGCCCTCGTTTCCTTTGAACGAGCCCGGCTGATTCGTTTTGCTCTTTACCGTCCTACATCCAGTTTTCTAATAAAGTCGTACGTCCAACAGACCCAGGAAATAGGAGAACGAAGCGCTCAGCCGCGTCGCGCGTTGGAATTGAAGTCGCACGCGCTCGCGTAATAAATCCAGCGTCTATCAGCCGCCAGTGTCGTCTTCTGCTCGACTGCGTTCTGAAAGAAACGATCGCTACGCCACATAGCCTGCGATCCTCAGAATGTATTAAAAATATTGAACCCTTTCAGACCACAACGTGCATATTGTAACTCCGTGAGTTAATCAATGTTAGCATTACTGCATTTCAATAGCACCGTCGTTCATTCACGTAGCATTACCTGTCAGCCTTCACTATGTGTATCAGTTTACTGCTTCTCTCTCCATCTGATGTGTCGTTCTGTCATTCCCCATGAAAAATCTCTCTCTTTCTCTCTCGCTCTCTCTCTCTCTCCCTCTCTCTCTCTCTCTCGCTCGTTTTCTTTGAGGTTTTCAGTCACCTTTCTGACAAATAGGAGAGGGGTGATGTCATAGTCCTGGCACGTTTTCCGTTTTTCGCGCACTTTTTTGTTTTTCGTCCGTACGGCGCAAGAAGCGCAGAAGTGTTTTATCTCCCTCTCCCTCTCCAGCTGATCCAGCAATTTCACTTCCTGCGTCCGCCGATGAAAAGCTGCTAATCCGCTAATCCCGGCTCGTTTTCCCAAACGGTGCCTCAGCGCAGGATGACTCCCCCCCCACACGGCGTACCACCTGTGCTTCACGAGACAGGCGCGGCCGGTCGGTCACCTGATCGCTCTGCCTGCCGGGCCCAAAAGAATGACATCAATTACTCCGCGGCTCTGAGGGGATTAGCGTTAGCGTATCTGCAGTTCCGCCGAGCCTGGTGGGGGGGGTGGGGGGGGGGACGGATGGTTGTGGGGGCGGCGGTGGGGGAATGAAAGCGGGATTCTGGGGGGGGGGCGTCGCTTTCGAACCCTCGGCCTTTCGTCCCCTGTCCTCACGCTGATCCCAGAAGGTGCCCCCCCGAGGGTGGCGGCGGGGGTGGGGGGGGATGTCACCGGCTGTGGGGAAGGCTCAGTGACCCCTGACCCCTGACCTCTGACCCCTGCACAAGGAGGCCAGACAGGCCACCGACTCTGAGACAGCTGAGCCTCCACCCTCACCCCAGAACAACTGTGTGTGTGTGTGTGTGTCTGTGCGTGTGTGTGTGTGTGTGTGTGTGTCTGTGTGTCTGTGCGTGTGTGTGAGTGTGAGTGTGTGTGTGCGTGCGTGCGTGCGTGCGTGTGTGCAAGCATGTGTGTGTGTGTGTGTGTGCATCTGTGTTTGTCTCTGTGCCTGTGTGTACGTGTGTGTGCGTGTGTGCGCGTGTGTGTGTGCGTGTGCATGTGTGTGTGTGCATGTTTGTATGAACAAAGAACACCAGGAGGTTTGGTTTTGTAGGGTCAGCCCACCTTTCTCACAGTGTTTTCTTACTAAATTCTGGGCATTCTGAATAGACTTTAGATCCTAACATCGGTAGCACCGTTACCATTACAGGTATGCCCGTGTCCTACCTGGGACTCAAACCCGTGACCTTCAGGTTACAGGACTCCTTACCCGTTATGTTACACTGCCGCCCCGTTACCAAATTCTCTTGACAACCCACAGACCGCCCATACCCCGGCCAGTCATGGGAACAATTACCCAGCATTGTGCTCTGTCCCAGTGTTAAGTGTGTTACAATTGATTGTAAGTGATGGTTCATCTGGTTGTAAATTCCGGTTGGCTTTCCTCTGTCAAAGTGTTGTGCTTGACTTTATCATTGACTGAATATGAATGGCTTTGTTCTGCAGTAATCATGCTAGAGGGCCAAATTTGAGTGCCGGAGGTCTAGGGGTAAAAAAAAAAAAAAAAAAAGGCATTAATTGCGTATTATAACGAAGAACGATTAGCTCACAGACACACCCCGCGCGTTTGCCGTTATGTTCATTGGGGAACGTGATCAGTGAGGCGAAGACGGGGAGATGGAGAAGATTGTTCCGTCCGTCCTCGGCCTCTGGATGCCAGATCGGGTCTCAGCAGGGAAACGCCGGCTGTGTCATCCCGGCTCGGATCAGACAGCCCAGCGGCTTTGAGGCCCCCAGGGGGGGCTCTGCAGTGTTCAGCTGGATGAGTTCGTTTTGAGCTCAAGCCAACCCCCCACCCCCCCCCCCGCACCCCCAATACTGAGAGCAGGACGCCGCTCCTGTCATTTCAGGCTGCGTTGACATGGTGACGGCAGGGGGAGGCGACGCAATCAGACGTTCCGCGCCCTTGGTCAGTTGGGGGGGCGGGGGGGTGGGGTGGGGGGGTGGGAGGGCTCTGGGGTTCCCGCTGTGTGCTCCCGCATGATAGAGCAGAGGCGCTGTTCATTTCGGACGGCCGCTCTCCAGATTGTCAGGGCTCGGGGGGGGGGGGGCTCTGGGCTGCGCTCCCGTCCCTGCTGGGGGACAGAGGGCCCGATTGTTTCCCCCGGGCCCCGGTGGAAGAGCGCCAGGCTCCCCCGCCGCGCCGCCCCGCTCGCCGCGTCTCCCCACTCGACGCTTCCCAGGGCTGAGGGCTCTCGCTCGGACCCCGGGCACAGATGGGCCTTTGTTCGGGCGCGCCCTCGACTTCCCCCCCGTCGCCGGGGACGACCCCGGAATGCCGTTCTGACGCTCGGCGTGGTTTTTGTACCGCAAAAGCACAAGCCCCCCCCTGACTCCGACCTCTGACGTCGAGTCCCATCAGTGGAAGGGTGAAGAAATCACAGCAGACTGCCCAGCCTAGCACAGCAAATGTTTTTCACTCATTTCACAATACCCCTACACTCTCCGAAAAAAATGTACCATTCAGTACCTAGAAAGGTACAATCGCCTGTCACTGTGGCAGTACCCCTTGAAGGTACAGAACTGTACCTTTACCAGAAAAAAAGGTACCATTCAGTACCTAGAAAGGTACAATCGCTGTCACTGGGCGTACCTTGAAGGTACAGAACTGTACCTTTACCAGAAAAAAAGGTACCATTCAGTACCTAGAAAGGTACAATCGCTTGTCACTAGCACCTTTAGAGGTACAGTTTTGTACTTGTACAGAATTTGTACCCTTGTGTACCTTTATCTCTGAGAGTGTACCGTGACTCAGTCAGCGTCTCAGGGCTAATGCCGCTGCTTGGGAGTCACCTCTGTGGCAGTAGGGGAGCCTGTCTGTTAGCAGTAGGGGACGAATGAGAAAGAAGAGCCTCCCCATGTCCCGCCCCCTGGGAATATCAGAAGCTGTTTTAAACCATGACGTGAAAGCATCACCCCGTGTCTTCGGGTGAAGAGAAACTCAATTTCGAAGGAAACTGGTTTTTTCCTGGAAAACAAGGCTAGCTGGATGGCTGCACCAGCACGCCCTTTCCCCCATTGAGCCAGGGACCTGGAGAGACGTGTCTGAGCGATGGAAATTCCTGGTGGGCAGGAATGTTCGTCTGTATGTGTGCCTGCTTCTGGGCTCTGGTGAAACAGACCCGCATACATTTGGTATAGAGACACACTCTGAACTGAATAGAGCTGAATTTCCATTTGGAACCAGTGAGAGCAAGGCAGGTATTCGTACAGTACATTCTCTTTTTCATATGTGCAGGATGTGTGGCGTGTGTGTCACAATACAGGAGTGTGGTGTGTGTGTGTTTGTGTGTGTGGTGTGTATGTGTTTGTGTGTGTGTGTGTGTGGTGTGTGCGTTTGTGTTTATGTGTGTGTGTCCGTGAGTGTGCGTGTGGAGTGTATGTGTGTGCGTGTGTGCGCGCGTGTGTGTGTGTGCATGTGTGCGTTTGCGTGTGCGT
Organism: Anguilla rostrata; assembly: GCF_018555375.3. NCBI lineage: Eukaryota > Metazoa > Chordata > Actinopteri > Anguilliformes > Anguillidae > Anguilla > Anguilla rostrata. Next base: position 68,628,862 of record NC_057934.1, read on the forward strand.
GTGTGTGTGTGTGTGTGTATGTGTGTGCGTGTGTGTGTGTGTGCTTGCACGCGTGTGTGTTTACACTGAGCAGCTTTTAATGGGCTCTGTAGCGCACCCCTTGTGTAAACCAGAGTAAACAGTGTGAGATAAAACCAAATATTAGCTCATCGGAGACTCCTAAGTGCAGCATATTACGTATGCCGATATTTAACTCAGCTCCTGTGATATTGCTGTTAATGGCACTCAGAAATGCAGCACGGTACTTCCTGCCTGTTTCTGCAGAAGTCGGCATTTTACGCAACCACGGCGGACTTTATCCAGAGCAATCACGTGCAGAGCCTTTTAGCTTTGACGCATTACCGTAAAATACCGCCCCCACTCCCTCTTCTCCCGTGTTTATTCTGTCCTCTGTCAACTGTCATTGCATGCTAGCTTGGCATCGCTTGAATGTGGCCTCCCTTTGATTCTCACCACCAGTAATCAGGCTCATAATCCTAATTGCGTCGTGCATGATGTGTTAATGCGCTGGCCCTGCCGTTTCTCACCATCGCCTCCAAATGGATATTAAAACAGGTCGGTCTGTCGCAAAAAATCAATCATCCAAATTGCTTGAAAAGTGGGATTTGTTCTGGAAACTCTCAGCCTGCACAGAGAGTATGAGTGTACTGCTCTAGTCTAGACTGAAACGGCAGATATTATACATCCCAAGCGCAAGACAGCTGTTTATGCATACGGCACCACGTCACGCGTGTCCCACGGTTTATGGGAAATGTTTGATAGTCTGGTATACCAGCGCTGGACCATGTAAACAGGGAGTTGAGACAAATATGTTCCATGTGGAACAGGAAGCCGTGTCTGAGTGGAAGAGCAGAGAGAGCGAGCCTCGAATAGCACGCAGCATTCCGAAGATTCTGCCGATCCCGGTGCGATCGGTCATTGCCCGTCCTCCGCCGTGGTCTGAAGACGCAACTTCTCAGACTGTACCTGGAGTAGTCTGACTCACGGGATATAGACTGTGGGTATAAGCCTGCCATTGGCCGACTATTTCAGAATAGTCGGAATTCCCCCCCCCTCCCCATTTCCGCTATCTGCGTGTTACCGTTTTTGCGAGGGCACCGTCGCTGCATCCTGGGCTTAGCGCCGCCCCTAGACGATTGTGATTGGTTTAAAGAAATGCAAACAAGCCAGGGTGTTTTTTTTCCCCCCTATACCGGAATGATAATGGGTTGAGCCAGACCTTTCTCCAGCGCTGGCGCAGCGCTGAAACAAAGTGTGGAGATAGGTCTGGCTCTGCGAGACTGTACCTGGACTAACTAACTATCACCACTCTGCAGGGCACTCACAATCTAATCACTCTTATCACTTGTATCCTTCTACTTTGTTCCTGTAGCACTTTCATGCTACACATGTACCTCCTGTACCACTTTTACATGACACGTACCTCCATCCAGCACTTATATTGCACTTGTGTCGTTATCTTGATGTTGTAACTTGTTGTCATGCCTCCTAGTTTGACTTTACTTACTTACACTTTTACGTCACTCTCTGACCTAGCCTATGGTTACCGAGTGGACCTGATGTGTTCATGGCTATGAATAACTGTCACATAACGAGTGTTGTACCTTATCGGACCTGCGTTTCGTAGTTTTCCAATGACCTTCGGTATGCACTTATTGTACGTCGATTTGGATAAAAGCGTCTGCCAAATTAACGTAATGTAATGTAATGGGCAATATAGTTCCTTTTTTTCCTGTCTACCAGGAGGTTGTAATTCAGTGAGGGGATTCTGGGGATACTCCTGGTGGAAATGGGCCTGGTGGTTGTTTGCTAGGCAGTGTCAGTGTCTGCTCCAGAACTATTTGTCCTGGAAACGCCAGCTGCGAAACCGAGGCTCTGCCCTCCCTGGCCATTGTGTGGTAACCGTGGTGTGGTGAAGCTGTAGGGACCGGTGGCTGCTGGGTAATTAAGATTTAACCCCCCCCCCCGTCTGTACGCTGCACCTCTGTGAGTGAAGCTGAGCTAGACTCAGACCGTAGTGGCGTCGGTGCATTATCAGCAATCTAAGAAGCAGATTATTTAACAACACAGGCAAATTAATGCACTGCTGTCTTTTCCTGTCCTCAGTTGTGCTGGGTCCTCTCCATTATGCATGATTCTGATAATCATTACATTACAGGCATTTAGCAGACGCTCTTATCCAGAGCGACTTACACAACTTTTACACAGCATTTTACATTGTATCCATTTATACAGCTGGATACACACTGAAGCGATGCAGGTTAAGTACCTTTGCTCAAGGGTACAACGGCAGTGTCCTTACCCGGGAATCGAACCTGCGACCTTTCGGTTACAAGCCCAGTTCCTTACCCACTGTGCTACACTGCCGCCCATAATCCAGGGGCCCTCCTGTAACACGAGCGGGGGAGTCCAGTGACCTCACGGCGCAGGTTCACCTCCCAGGTCTGCACACGTCCGCTGGGACCCGGGAACAGACCTCAGGCCAAGTAGGGGATCGATTACCTGGGTGTTTTTTTGTCCGAGTCAGCCATGGCAGTTGGTACGCTACTTGTGAGCTGATATGTGATCTGGCTCTCACTGTTTGTTTTTTTTCCCACGGCGCGCAGGAACTGCCGCCTTGGGCTACGCATGGCAAATTGTGTGGTCACTCACTCACTCACTCACTCACGGACGACCTTTGAGGGACGTTTTGTGGGACACGTGCGCAGGTGGTGCTTCGTTTAGTAGGACGCATGCGCAGCTGGTGCCAGCTAAAACGTGTCTGCGGAAGTGAGTTGCGCCGTGGGGTCTGGACGGCTGTGCTTAGTTTTTACTCCAGCTCATTTTTTAAAATCACGTCAAGTCAAGTCACTTTTATTTGTATAGCACATTTAAAAACAACAGCAGTTGCACCAAAGTTCTTTCCAGTCACTACAACACAACACAACAAACCACAACAAGGTTACATCACAATACAATACACGTATTAACAATACGACATGTAATTGGATTATGAAGGTGCCCTGTGCTGAAACAGTAGTCTGGGGCAGTGTGTTTCGGGAAAGGCACAGGTGTCGGGGGCTAAATCATCGTAGCGGCGAATTTGCGGAAACTTTAATGGAGCTGAACAGCAGCGTGCATAAACCCCCTGAGCCGAGCTGTAAAAGTATACGAGGTTCTCTGGCTGGTGGTCTAACGTCTCGTCGCTGAACGTCGTGGTTCCGTTGATCGGATCGTTGATTCGCATCGATCGGCCTGGCGAACCGGGTCTTCGTTTAGACGGCAGGTCTTATTTATAGCCGCGAATCGTTATCCCGCATCCTGGCCCCCCCCCCCCCCCCCCCTTTCGAACGGCGCGCTGGAAGAGTCACTTAGGCAAACACATTATTATTACACCGGCGGGCCCAGTCAGGGGACCACCTTGTCCTTTGCAGTAAGTCGGAATAGTTTTGTTTCCACGGAAGAAGCCCGCAGAACATAAATCACGTCCTAATGACTTTACGGCAAGGTCTG
>NC_057934.1:68639853-68644853 GCF_018555375.3 Anguilla rostrata
GCAGGCTTATATGTGTGTGTGTAGAGTATTTTAAGTAACACGTGTTAGATTTCCTAAAGGGGATTTTTCCAGACACTCCTTACCCTTGACTAACCTCGGGGGGAAGTCATGGTTACTGTACATGTGCTGTGTTTGGGCCTCTCGGTGGGTAGCCTTTCATTGTTTGCACTTGCCGGAGAGTGTTTTGGAAACTCTTAGCCGACCTTTTATGCTTTTTTGACAGAGATAGGAGGCTTTATTAAGTCTTTTTTTTTTCTGGCAGCAAGTGTCCCGCAGTGCCCTGACCCTCAGTGGGATAGCTAGCGATCCAGCTGTCCTGCTCTTGTTGCGTGTCCATGGCAATGGCCAGGGCACAGAGAGTACGCCTCTGCCAGTGTGTACAGGGCACAGAGAGGACGCCTGTGCCTGTGTACAGGCACAGAAGCACTCAGTGTACAGGGCACAGAGAGTATGACTGTGCCAGTGTGTACAGGGCACAGAGAGTACACCTGTGCCAGTGTGTACAGGGCACAGAGAGTACACCTCTGCCAGTGTGTACAGGGCACAGAGAGTACGACTGTGCCAGTGTGTACAGGGCACAGAGAGGACACCTCTGCCAGTGTGTACAGGGCACAGAGAGTAATGTGACGTGTACGCCAGTTTTGTGTACAGGGCACAGAGCTTCATTCAAGACTCTGGGCCGACAAGTGTGTACACATACGGCATTGAGTGCAAAGACTGATCAAGGTACAGGCTGTGGAGCGTCAGAGGGGCGTGTCAAGCCAGCGCTCGATCCCATTGGTGTCTCTGCGCTGGGGGGGTGGGGGGGGGGGGGGGGGGGTCTGTGTTAATGCAGAATTCATGCTCCACATGAATGTTTGATGCGTATGTTGGGTAGCGGCTGCATTCTCTGTCTGCTCTGCTTATTGCAGGTGTTTGTCATGTCGCAGGGCTTTGTCTGCTTGTGATGAAGTGGCGCACGCCAGTGTCCAATAACTGTGGTCCTATTGGACGAGCCCCAGTAAAAAGAAATCACCAGACAATGCTGGGATAAATATTGGGCGATATAAGCTCTCACTTCAGTGGGTAAGCAGGGGGAAAAAAGACTTCAAGGACTAGAAGGTTTGATGGACACTTTCTTGGTTTAGCATTTTCTTATATTCTTCAGTCTAGAAGGGTTAGCACTCCAATACAGCTGTGCAGGTTTCAAAGCTGAGGACACATTTTGAGCAAAATGTAAAGGCAGTTGTTTTTTTTTTCAATCCGCAATTCAAACAGAAACCATGGCAGGGAAGAGGTTAGCGTTCCGATGATCCCTTTTTGGTATCACAGATCCTTTTCTGGATTTGAGTTGTGCATAAAAAGTGGAAGTAGCCTAAACCCACCTAGCTAATGTCAACCCTGAGCATAGTTTGTAAATGCGCATACTCCCAAAACAAGCTTCTATGAGACTGAGAAAGAAGGGTGACACTATGGCATTCTTTGGTCTACTGGCTTCAGACCGAGAAAATTATAATACCGTCTAGGAAATGAAATATGTATGTTCATGATTTACAATTAATTAGTAGTCAATGATGAGTCTAGTTAGCAGTTCACCATTCTTGCTGTATGAATAGAGCACATATTCATTTCTTTTGAGCAACTTTTCGTATGGGAAGGGATGAGGGTAAAACAATTTAGGGGTGGTGAGGGACCCCAAAATCCAACTTTGAAACGGGCACCACGATAACAGGCTTGAGGACTCATAGTTCATAGTTGGCTGATGACATGGCCCAGGCTCAAACTGTGGATAAAAAGATCTAGATAAGGTCGAGTTTGTAAGGTCGTCTTTTTAGCGAAGAGCAGCTTATCACACGTTGCCGTTGGCCTTCCCAAAGCCCCTATTTGGGGCTCCAAAACTTGGAGATGTACGAGATGCTGAGTTTGGTCGCCTGCGCTCCACGGTGGGGCTCCTCAGCGGACTTTGGGTCATGGCGATTAACGCTCTGTCGCCCCCCGACGATATCAGCGAGCTGCGTGCTGCGCTGTAGGCATTACAAGGACGCACCTTCGCCGCTGTTCGGCAAAGAGGCATCGGCAAAGTTAAAGATAAAAAGCCTTTTGCGAGAACGGCGCTTCGGGACGTGAGGTAAGCAGACCGTGCGAAAGCCGGCCAAGCGGGCCAGCGGCCGCAGGAAGTGAGGTCGCGGCCGTTTCCTCTCACAGGAAGTGAGGCTCCAGCCGCGGTCGCGGCCGTTTCCTCTCACAGGAAGTGAGGCTCCGGCCGCGCTCGCGGCCGTTTCCTCTCACAGGAAGTGAGGCTCCAGCCGCGCTCGCGGCCGTTTCCTCTCACAGGAAGTGACATCCACTCCCTTGCGATGGATGAGGTCTCGTCTCCGCGGTCGGCAGTTCCCACTGTTCCCTCGCGCCAAGGTGCTTGGGAAAAAAAAAAAAAGAAAAAAGCGAGTCGGTCGAGGAAAGAGCGCGTGTGCAGTTTCCCCTTCTCGTCCGTACGGAGCCCAACTCTCGCTCCATCAAAACGCAAAACGGGGTTCGCACCGCTAGCAGAAGTGACATTTTTTTTAAAAAGGGGGGGTTGACAAAAGGACGGGTTGGCGCAGCCCCTGGCATTATAATGAACGGTGGAGCTGCTCTCCACAAGCGCAGAGCTCGCTCGAGCTCCACTTCAGCGTGTCGCTCTCCCACCTCCGCCCCCCCCCCCCCCCTCCCTCAACCCCCCCCCCCTCCTTCCACTGCAATTAGCACGCCGAGCAGAGCCGTCACTGCCTGCCCTTAATTGTTAGGGACCGATTTTAGAACCTGCATTTTGCAGAGAGAGAGAGAGAGAGAGAGAGGGGCGATCGAACCATCGACGAATAGCGTGACGGGGCAAAACGTTTCCGGGCCGAACGACGGGAGAGTGGAGAGAGGGGGTGATGGGGGGTGGGGGGGGGTGCTTTGGGGACAGGGGGTCCCCTGGAGCAGCCTCAGAGTGTGGGCAGCCAGACAGACACAGGGGCCCGGCCGCTGCAGCCACTTCACCAGTAGCACCGCGTAGCGCGAGCGCTTTCCGACGGCGCTCACCGCCCGGATCATTTTCACCGTGGGCGGGCTCTTTCTTTCATTTTTGTCGCCATTTTTCAGAAGTGGTTTTCGATTGCTTTATTGATACCATGTTGCTCTCAAGCCCCCGCAAACATAACGAAGCCAAAACCAAGGTTTCCCAAAAATAACAAATAACTTTATTTAACTACACATAAGGAATACCAAACTAGCTGCAAAACACAAGATAAAATCAAGACCCGACCGTGGTCGAGAGGTGAGGAGAAAAAGCCTGAAGGCCTCTGACAACATGGACGACTTACTCTGCGCCGGTAGTGTTTTGAATGTGGTTGTGGTTGTATTTCTTTTATTTTTTATTATCTAACTGCTAGCGTGCTGAATATTGCAGGAAGGAATTTGAGAGGTCTGTGCACGTTTTTATTAAGGTATAACAGTCTTGATGGTCTCTTGGATTTTATATCCCTGACTTTAAGTCCCGCGTTTAAAGGAAGGTTGCCTTGGCGTCGGGTTCTTCTGCAGTGGGAGACTGTCTGTTCGGCTCGGTGGTTAGAGAGGCCAAGTGGCTCTCCCAGAAGGCCGTGCGGGAGAGAGAGAGAGAGAGGGGGGGAGGGGGCATTCAGTCATGAACATGGGTCAGTAGATCTTCATCATCGCTTTCCACCAGAGAGCTTTCACCTCGCCGAAGACGATCTCTGACCTCCAGCAGTCCCTCCCGTTTAAATCCGTGTTCCGGCGCGCGTGTGCGTGTGTGTGTGTGTTCTCTCTCTCCGTCGCCCCCGGTAACGAACACGCACCCGGGGGGCCCCCTGTCGTGTGTAAACGCCGCCGTAACTCCATCGTCTGCCGTTACCGCCATTAATAATTCAGCCGCTTTTTCGACGGAGGCGACAGATGTCTGAGGACGGGGGTGGGGGGGGACGGGGGGGGGGAATCACAATGGGGCTGAGCGTTATTATTAATTCACCGGGCCTGGAGAGCCGCCCCCGCAGCGTCCCGCTTCCAGGCGGCGATGGCGGCGGCGGCGTGATGGAGTGGGCCTCTCCAGGTGACCCGCGTGCGCTGCTGATCCCCGCAGGCGGGGCTCGAGTGGCCAGCTCGCCGTCCGGCTGCGGCTCCACGCCAGCGTGTGTGTGTGTGTGTGTGTGTGTGTGTGTGTGTGTGTGTGTGTGTGTGTGTGAGTGTGTGTGTGAGTGTGTGTGTGTGTGAGTGTGAGTGTGTGCGTGTGTGTTTGTGTGTGTGCGCGTGTGTGTGTGTGTGTGTGTGTGTGGTGTGTGTGCGTGTGTGTGTGTGTGTGTGTGTGTGTGATGTGTGTGTGTGTGTGTGTGAGTGTGGTGTGTGAGTGGTGTGAGTGTGTGTGTGATGTGTGAGTGTGTGTGTGTGTGTGTGTGTGTGTGTGTGGTGGTTGTGTGTGTGTGTGTGCGTGTGTGTGGCGTGTGGTGTGTGAGTGTGTGTGTGTGTGTGTGTGTTTGTGTGTGTGTGAGTGTGAGTGTGTGTGTGAGTGTGTGTGTGTGTGTGTGTGTGTGTGAGTGTGTGTGTGTGTGTGCGTGTGTGTGTGTGTGTGTGTGTATTTGAAGCTGCCACACAGTGAAACGCACGCGCACCTGTGTGTGTGTGTGTGTGTGTGTGTGTTTGAAGCTGCCACACAGTAAAATGCAGGCACACCTGTGTGTGTGTGTGTGTGTGTGTGTTTGAAGCTGATCTCAGAGAAACACACGCGCACCTGTGTGTGTGTGTGTGTGTGTGTGTGTGTGTGTTTGAAGCTTCTACACAGCGAAACGCACGCGCACCTGTGTGTGTGTGTGTGTGTGTGTGTGTGTTTGAAGCTGATCTCAGAGAAACGCACGCGCACCTGTGTGTGTGTGTGTGTGTGTTTGAAGCTGATCTCAGAGAAACACACGCGCACCTGTGTGTGTGTGTGTGTGTGTGTGTGTGTGTGTGTTTGAAGCTTCTACACAGTGAAACGCACGCGCACCTGTGTG
>NC_057934.1:68649853-68672353 GCF_018555375.3 Anguilla rostrata
TCATTTTTGAGAGTTCAATAAATCTGCAAAAAACATTTCGAAATGCTGTGATGTTATGACACACGTTGCGCCACAAACCGCGATCTCATTTCTGCTATTTCAAAGATGCAAATATTACGTTTAATTTTTTTTGTCGTTCAAGCGATTCGGCGTTTCTGTGTGACCGCGGTGTGTGTGTGCGCAGCGAACCGACAGCACGCCCTCGGGGTCTTTCAAAACCCCACAAAGAACGCCGACGCGCGACTGAAAGCCAATCGTGTTCGTTCCCGCCGCGCGAACGAAGTATTTTTAGCACGTTAGCCACCCTTTTACTTTCGGTCTTTTGACACACTTTTTTTATTTACGTTTCCTCTGAGCGATCGGACGCGCCGGCGTCTCCCGTCGAAACGTCGGTCGAGGACGTCGGCCGCCGCGCTGGATTGACGAGCGCCAGGGGAAGCGAGGTGTCGTACGTAGAGCTTTTCAAAAGCCTGCCGCTGGTACAGCGTAAAACTGCGCGATGTTACCCTTCCCGTACCGCTCTGGAAACAAAATGTTTCGACGGCCTTTTGGCGGCTGACGGCCGCTCGGGTTTAATGTTTTAACATTACATTACATTACATTACGTTACGTTACGTTACATTACATTACATTACACTACACTACATTACATTACATTACACTACACTACATTACATTACGTTACATTACATTACATTACATTACACTACACTACATTACATTACATTACATTACATTACACTACATTACATTACATTACACTACGTTACGTTACGTTACATTACGTTACATTACGTTACATTACATTACATTACATTACATTACATTACGTTACATTACATTACATTACAGGCATTTGGCAGACGCTCTTATCCAGAGCGACGTACGACAAAGTGTATAACCATGACCAGGAACAAGTATGACGAAAACCCTAGAGAGAAGTACGGGTCCAAGTGCAGGGAACAACCGCATAGTTCAACTTGGACCCTGAAGGTTAAACTGATTAACACTAACAACGAGAACGGCAACAACGCAGTCTAACGGCTCTGGTTTTTTTTAAATCCCGGCTTTAATAAAGATAATCAAACGGAAAGGCGTCCGGGGTTTTAAACTGCCGTCCGGCCTCGTCTGAGGCGGCGCCGAACAGCTCGTTTCTGGCGAGGGACGCTTCGTGCGGGACGGCTAACAACGCGCCGTTTAGAATGTTTAAAATGTCCGCCCGTTTCGGCGGGGGCGCGGGGCGTCCGCGGGGGGTCACGGTTGCCGTGGTCGCCGCGGTCGCCGAGGTAACGGCCGACAGCGGTCAGAGCCGCACGTGGAGTCAGGCGACCGTGTTGCGTAAGAGCCCGGCTCTGCGGCGTTAAGACCTGGGGGGGAAGGGAGGAGGAGCCCCAACTCACTGCTCTCAGTTATAATGAATGAGCACCACTTTCAGTGCATATGCACACTCTCTCTCACACACACACACACACACACAGGCAATCTGTCTCTCTCTCAACACGTACATATGCATTCACACACACACACACACACACACGCACAGACACACACACCCAGACTCTCTCTCATCCACACACACACACACACACACACAGGCAATCTGTCTCTCTCTCTTACTCTCACACAACACATACACTCTCATGCACATGTACACACACACGCACACACACACACACAGGCAATCTGTCTCTCTCTCTTACTCTCACACAACACGTACATATGCATTCACACACACACACACACGCAGGCAACACACACACACACACGCACAGACACACACACTGTCTCTCAGACACCTCATCTTTCATGCATCCCTGGGGACAGGGTGTCAGTCCGAGTGGATTTAACGCCCCTACGCCTCTACACCTCTACGCCCCTGCGCCCCTACGCGGTTTGCGTTTGAGTGCGGTGCACCGCCGTCCCCCGTGACCCCCCCGCTCGTGCCCCCCCCCGGAGCCGGTCCTTTGTTTCGGAGATGTGAGCCCATGCCTTGTAATGGCGCTGGCAGCCGAAAGTGAATGTGTCAATAAGCCTGTCCGACAGACTGTGTAATGACATTTCCCCCTCTGCTGTCAGTCATCCAGAACTCAGGGGGAACAGGCCTGACATCAGCAGGGCTACTATGGCCACGGGGGGGGGGGGGCAGGGGGGGGCGAGGGAGGGCAGGTCTGGCATTAGCAGGGCCACACTAGCAATGGGGGGGGGGGGGGAACAGTGCGGGCGTGCGGAGCGGAGCGGGGGGGCTTGGCGGGGGATTGTCAACACGGCCATTGTGGGCTGAGGCAGTCCTGCACACAGCCAGGCGAACGCTCTCACCTCAGAGTGCCTCTCCTGCCCCCAGTGGAAGCAGAGGGGACGTTCACGGGAGGGACAGGAACATCGGTGGTGGGAACGTGACCCCTGACAAGTGTTTGTGTGCGGCAGGGCGGTGGAAAAAAAACAAAAGAAAAGCCACTTGCATCTGGACGGTCTTGTGACTGCTCCTGCTGTCTCATGACTGCCCGGCAGCCACTGGCTGGTGTCCTGGGATAAAAATACCCAGCATGCTGAGCTCCTGAGTTTCCCGGACCTGTCCCTCCGCTGCTCCCCCCCCCCCCACCCCAATGCCTGGGGAGCCCCATCAAAGCACCTCTGCCAGCTCTGACCTTTCCGCTGTCCAGTGGCTTTCTCCCCCCCCCCTGCTTCGCCACAACAACAAAAAAACCCACACACCCACGCATCCACAGCAGTGCCATTTCAACTCTTAATAGAGTTCATGTGAGTTCACGCTGCTTGAAAGGGACTCTGTCACTGTGAATTGTGCCCTAATGGAGTTCATATTTCTCTGAGCATTTTTGGTCAGTGTGTACAGTGTCTGTGTCAGTGTACAGATAGACAAGCAAACACACACACACACACACACACACACGCAAACATGCTTCAAAAACAACAGCTTGCAAATAAGCACACGCATGCGTATCCACAAAGACACTTAACAACATATGCATACGTGTGTGGACGCAAAGAATAATAAGTGCATACACACACACACACACACACGCACACACACACACACAGACTCTATTAATAGCCATTGAGTTTGATTTGGAAATAGCCCGCGGTCTCAGCCTTATTGCCTTATTCATTCCGATGTTTGCGTTCATTCATCGTTCTTTATGAATGGTTTTTCCGTGGCAGAGTGGTCTCCGCACGCTTGGGATGCAGGGGCACGGTTTTCCAAAGCCGCGCGGCATTTCCAGTGATTAATCCTCGTCATTAACGGGGCTAAATAATGTCTCCAGCACGCTGGAGACTTCCATCTATCTTTCACTGCGAGGGTAACATTAATAACTATTCTTGAGGACGGGATGGGGGGGGGGGAGGATCGTTCATGAGCTTCACACAACATGAAAAAGCACCAGATATTGGTCGAGGTGAACTCACCTGAGTCCTAACGAAGCGCGGTCGCGGTGGGGGGTAGTCTGGGGTCACTTTCCTGGCCTACCTACAGGGGGCGCCCCGTATTATGGAGTCTGTGTGATTTTGGGTCTTCTCCAATGGCGTGGGGGCGTGGGGGCGTGGGGGGGTGGGGGGGTGGCGGTTGGGGGGGGGTGGAGTTCACACCCAGAAAATGACATAGAAGAACCTAGTTGAGAAGATTACTACTTCATTTGTGAAATGGCCCATGGTACTTGTGTTGCTCTGGTGTGGACCGGAGTAGATGCATTCGTTGTAATGACTGTGTCAGCTTGTGCCTCTGGTGGGACTGGGAGAAGCTGTTTCCGATGGAGTGCGTTCAATATGTAATTCGGCGTCTTGCGTAATAAGATTTTCCGCTTGGAGGATGTGATCTAGGATGGGCTCTTTGTGCGCGCTGGAGAAGCAGAGAAGTAAAAAATAATGTTCCATTTCCTTACTTCAGCAGCGATCTGAACCCTTGACTGGTTCCTTATCTTTAATTTTTAAAAAAGCACAAAGCTTTTAGTGACAGAATGTGCGCAGTTCAGTGAGCGAGAGGAGAATAAACGAAAGAAATGGGGGGAAGAGTGGAAGGGGGGAGGATGAAATGAAAGAGGGACAGAAATAGAAGTCAGCGATACCCCCTCGGTCCGGGGCGAATCGAGTCCTCGTGCGTGTCAACCCTGTGAGGGAAGCATGACCCCCCCCTGTTCCGGTGCGTTCCATGGAAACAGGCATGGGGGGGTGTCATCTGTGGCAGGAGACCCTGTCAGCAGCACGAGGAGGCGGACGCGCTGGGCCCCGAGCCCCGCCCCTCTTGGCTGTACGCGTGGAAGCGTTCTCTGGAACCTCCGGTGACCTGTGATGACGTCATGGGGTAAGGGAGGCGTGGGGGGGGGCGGAGCCAGACACGTAGAGCTGTGCTGTGCGGCCGCGCCCATGCCCAGAATGCAGTAGGGCTGAGACAGGCCACATTACATTACATTACATTACATTACAATACAGGCATTTAGCAGACGCTCTTATCCAGGGTGACTTACACAACTTTTACATAGCATTTTACATTGCATCCATTTATACAGCTGGATATATACTGAAGCAATGCGGGTTAAGGGTACAACAGCAGTATCCAACCTGGGTACGGAACCTGCGACCTTCAGGTTACAAGACCAGCTCCTTCCCCATTACACTACACTGCCACCCATACAGAGACAGGCCTGGGCACGCAGGGCTGCAGTGTTGCGACAGCTCTGGCGCGCGGTGTGAGGCGCTGGCTGCAGATGATCGCTCCAGCGCAGTGCGGTACGTGTCCTGTGCACACGCCGCAGACGGCCAGGACCCTGCAGGGCCCTCCAGCCAGGCCTGCACAGCGGTCCTTCACAGCTCTGTGCAGCACCGCGTTCCTGCTGACTCTCACAGCTGCTGACCCCTGCCCTGTTCTTTTCGCGTTGCGTCCCGTCCCGTCCTGCAGTGACAGCGTGTGGCATCGACGCTGCAGAAACCGCTCCAGGCAGCGTCTGCAAACGCACGCCCTGCGTTGGCTCTGTAGTTTTTTGTTTTTTTTTTGTTTGGTTGTTTTTCACTGGCGCTGCTGTTGCGCTTTTTTTTGTCTTCTGGCGCTTTTGTTTCTCCTTTTCTCAGGGCCCTCGAATGAGCGGAGGCGCCGGGCGCTGGGCTCAACCACGCGGCGTGACCGCCCCCTTCCGCCCCCCAGCCCCCACCCCCCTACCCCCCCACCCGGCCCGAGGCGAGAGCGACGCCCACGCTGTTCTCGGACCGCGCGCGGCTGCGAGCCGTTAGCCCTCGGGTCTGTAGCCGCGGCGGCGGCCCCTGCTGCGTCAGGCGCGCATGCAGCCCGCCGCTCACGCCGTGTCAGCTGACCACAGCGCCTCGAACACGCTCGGCCGCCCGCGCAGCGCGGCGCAGCGGAAACGATGCACTTCAGCCTGAGCACAAGCCCTCAAAAACAGGGTTTACTGAGGCATGAAGCCTTAAACCTCATCAATCCATCGCTTTATCCATATCTACAATAATGGCGCTAAGGTTCTGTATTAAATCTGTCTGTAACGTATCCGTCTACGATCTTACCGCGGTGCAATTTTTACCACGAATACACGATCGACAAGCTTGTTTTGCTTGTGCAGATTCTGCGTAATGTGTGTGGGTTTCTGTGAAAGGTAGAATACGATGCACAGTAGTTTGTAGCGTGAGTAGGCTCTCTTCCTGTCAGTCAAGCTTACGGTCGACACACTCCGCCACTTCCCCTGCTCTGGTTTTGACTGATGCCTGTCTTGGGCATTTGGCTGTGCGGTGACTTTTCTGAAAGGTCATTTCGAAGGTGAAATATTGCGTGCTGGGGACCGGGGGGGTGCGTATCGCTGTGGAGAGCTGGGCCCCTCGGCCTGGGTCGGGGTGCACGATTTTGTTGATTTCCTGTGGTGAAATGTGAGCCGGTGTGAGCCTGTGTGAGCGGACAGACAGGCTGTGGAAAAAAGCAGAAGAGAATGCGGTTCTGGTTCTCGTATTAAGACATATTAGATGGCCTGCTGCTTCTCTTGCAAAAAAAAAAAAAAAAAAAAGAAGAAATGGAAAATAGAGCCACATATTTTGGAGAGAGCAGCCTTACAAAGAGAGAAGTTATCTGTGCTGTCCTCTCAGCTGAACAGGTTTAATGTGGGAGGTATCAAAGGGACCAGAATAAACTCAGACATTGGCTCAGTCTGTGTGCTTTGAAGTTTCTGCGTGTTTTATGTTTTACAGGGGGTGTATATATTGTTGAGTTACTCACACACACACACACACACAGACAAACAGGCAAAGGGGTATGGGGGTGTTTATGCAGTAAGAGCACCAAAATGTGCATCAAAAATGAACATTTGCAAGATTACGGTTATTAGGGTTATTTTTAGTCGTAATGTGGACATGCCTGATAACTTTTTGATGTCTATTTAATGTAGTGAAATGGGGGGGGGGGGGGAGGGGGTGTCCTGCACCACTGTGTGTAAAACCTGCCAGTGTTACACACGAAGATAAAAAATGCTTTAACTCATTTGATGACAGAGCTGTCATCCTTTCCAAGATTGTTGTTGGTTTTTCTTGTCGGCAGGGAGATCGGAATCTCATGAATGCTAACGCCCTCTTAGCGCAGCTAAACAGCGACTGGGCTAACGTTCGGCGCTGAGTTAGTTTTACAGTGCCCGGTGGAGTGGGAAAGCAAAAAGCCTCTTCATTTACCTCCTGTTCGTCCGCTTCTGGGGCCTGTTAAAGCTCTCCCGCGCCCCCAACCGGCTCAGCGCTCAGCACTCGTTAAACACAGAAGAAGAGAGGGAGGAGAAGTGCGGAGAGGGAGGAGAAGAGCGGAGAGGGAGGAGAAGAGCAGAGAGGGAGGAGAAGAGCAGAGAGGGAGGAGAAGAGCAGAGAGGGAGGAGAAGTGCGGAGAGGGAGGAGAAGAGCAAAGAGGGAGGAGAAGAGCAGAGAGGGAGGAGAAGTGCGGAGAGGGAGGAGAAGTGCGGAGAGGGGAAGGTGCCCAGAGACCTTGTCAAATGCCACCGGGTGCACCGGGCAAACGACAGGAGAAATCTGCCCTTCTGTGTTTTACATTTTCCAACTGTTCCTTTACTTATTTAACTATGTATGCATATTGTTACGTTACCTCTACTGCTTTCTTGCTGTTACCCGTCATGTTATTTTATTATACAGCACACTGGTCTACCTCGGTTGTTTGAATGTGCTTCATAAATAAACTTGATTTGATTTGATTTGATTTGAAATTTAAGCTAAGCTAGTTTGGCGTGCTCGCGAGTCGTTTGTCGCTATTGACGCGCACGACGGGCCGCGGAGCCGCTTTGACTCCGCGCGCCGCTCTGTTTCGCCGCTCTCTCTCCTCGGTGGCCGTTGCTCTCTCTCTCTCGGTGTTGTCACAGTGGGACCGTGTGGAATGTGTTCTCCTGGACCCCGCTGAAAGGATCGGGCCTTTGTGTGTTTTTCCATCACGCATCGTTATGAATCACTGTGGGCTCTCTCTCTCTCTGTCCAGCGCGGATCGCCCCCGCTCGCTTCCCCCCGCGCCCCATGCTCGGATCCCCCCCTGTGTACTGGCCGCCGGCCCCCCTGTTTTTTTGGGGGGAGGTCCTGAGCGCGCGGGAAGGGGTGCAGGATTCGGGACTGCAGTCGGGGACCCTTTTAGGCCCAGAAGGAAGAGGCGATGATCATCGTAGGTGGAGCGGAATTTGTCTTCTCTCTCTCTCTCTCTCTCTCTCTCTCTCTCGAGCACATGGCTGGGTGGACGGCCAAAACGTGAGGCATGTCTGATGAGCAGCGATGGAATGAGACTTCCAGAGCGGGGAGGAAGATGGCGAGGAGGAGGAGGGGGAGGAGGAGGAGGAGGGGGAGGGGGAGGGGGAAGAGAGAGAGAGAGAGACACTGAGTGTCTCTGAGTCGTCATTGTCAGAAAAGAACACCCCCCCCCCTCGCCCAAATGCATAAGGCTCTCTCTCTGGCTGCGGTGTGCGGGCCCCGCGTCTGCCATCGGGGGCTAATGACCTGACAGGCCCCATTAGGGACGGCGAGACGGCAGAGAGCTGTGGAGAGCTGCGGTCTCGCTCGGGGAAGGAGGCAAATTGAGCCGAATGCGAGCGTGTAATGGCCCCCGCTCAGCCGGGGGGGTGGGGGGTGGGGGGTGGGGGGGGGGGGTTACTGTATACTAACGGCAGAGCTGCAGCCGGCCGGCCTCGGAGGCCTGGAGCGAGGCGGCGTTCTCTCCGCGCCGTGTTCTGTACGCGACAGCCTCGACTCCCTGCTCGCCGCCGCCGCCGCCGCTGTCCGCACAGGCCACGCCCCGGAGGTCTTCAGCGTCTGTGAGCTGCGTCAGGCCACGCCCCGGAGGTCTTCAGCGTCTGTGAGCTGCGTCAGGCCACGCCCCCCCAGGGGTCTTAAGCGTCTGTGAGCTGCGTCAGGCCACGCCCCCCCAGGGGTCTTAAGCGTCTGTGAGCTGCGTCGGGACACGCCCCCCCAGGGGTCTTAAGCGTCTGTGAGCTGCGTCGGGACACGCCCCCCCAGGGGTCTTAAGCGTCTGTGAGCTGCGTCAGGCCACGCCCCCCAGGGGTCTTTACTGTCTGTGAGCTGCGTTGGGACGCGCCCCGACAGCATACGGCAGTGTCGTCGCCTCGCGCGTGCCGCGTGGACCGTCGCCGGGAGCAACCGCGGAGCCCAGAAGGCTGCGGCGGGCAGGTGGGCCCCGTCTGTTGCACGGGACGACGGTCTGTGCCGTCTCGCATCTTCCGTTGAATCAGACGGCGGCGCGCAGCCGCGGCGGAAAATTCTCCTCTACACCACCCATGCGGCCCGCGAGAGCGTGTTTTTGCGCTTCGCCGTCCGTGCGCCCGCCTTTCTGATGCGCTTGAGTAATCTCGCGTGAGTACCGTGAGGGAGCTAAGGGCTCGGACAAAAGGCCCGTGGATTCGCTGAGAGCGCCCCAGCCAGCCCCAGAGCCCCCCCCCCCCCCCCCAGTGACTGCACGGCTGACTGATTGGGTGCTGGAAAATGGCCTCTCTGCTCCAGACTGATAAAAACACACCAGGTTTTCCGGTACAGACAGGACTGGGCCTCGGACAGTAGGGAGTGCTCAGTTTGAGGATCAAGACAGGAAGATATAGACGCAAACATTTATATATTTTTGTGTGTTATTGCTATGTATAATTGCTATGTGTAATTCTCTCATATATATGCTCTCTTATACGTATATTTTATATGTATAAGATCTTTGTACAAGGCTTGTGTAAAATTGTGTGGTCTGCTAGGCTCCTCTGCATAAGACACCCCCAGTAGGACACCCTACTAAAATATAAAATAAAAATGTAAACAGCAAGATATTCCGTGTTGTTTCCATCAGAAACAAAATAAACTTTGACTGTAGACCTCAAAATAGAGTGAATTGACTGATAAAGCAGGTACACATTGTGTGGGAGGGGCTGACTATATGTGGGAGGGGCTGACAATATGTGGGAGGGGTTGACCACATGTGGGAGGGGCTGACCATATGTGGGAGGGGCTGACCATATGTGGGAGGGGCTGATCATATGTGGGTGGGGCTGACCATATGTGGGAGGAGCTGACCATATGTGGGTTGGGCTGACCATATGTGGGAGGGGCTGACCATATGTGGGAGGGGCTGACCATATGTGGGAGGAGCTGACCATATGTGGGAGGGGCTGACCATATGTGGGTTGGGCTGACCATATGTGGGAGGGGCTGACCTTTGCACTGTATTGACGGGGGGGGCACTGAGGCGCTGACACACAGGGAGGTGGGCATGGGGAACAGAGCTGTATATCTCCAGGCCTGTCGCTGGTGATCACGGCGTCCCTGTCTCAGTGGTGAGAGTGACAGCCCTCGCAGTTCTCTCTGCGGGGGGGGGGGGGGGGGGGGGGGGGAAGGGGGGGTGTGATACCGAGCTTATCAGAGCAGCCAGCTGTGGATTCTTCCTTTCACATCGTCCGTGCGCTTAGTCAACTCCAGTCAACAGCTTTTCCTCCAGCTCTTTCAAACATGAACCACAGCACTATGTGCACAGGCTGAACGACTTTGGCTATTCTTCACACAGAGAATCTCAGGACCGAAGAACCGGACTTTTCTTCCTCTTTACCGGCAGCAGCTGTCTGCATTGCTTTATGTCTCCACATCTACTGGACTAATAGCAGGACAAGACCGTAGGCCTGTCCCAATAAAAAAAATGGCCTTGTCCCAGAGGTGTTAACACTGATCTGAGGGGAGTTAATGGAGGGAAAACCTTGAGCTACCTCGATGCAGATCCTGTCAATTTGGCTGTTTGGCCTGGGGGTGCCAAAATTCGTCTGTCCCAGGACCATGTCAATGTCTTTGAGCCTTTTGCGACATTCTCCATGTGAAATATGCTATGCGCAAGTCGGGTAGGATTCACTGGCACGGGTTGAATTATTCATAAAATTTTATTTAAATAACAGTTTCCAAAATAAGGTAGACAACAAGAGTGGAGGGTGGAAAAAATGGCTCAGACCTGGCAATGCATCCATCAGAAGCATGCCTGGCTCAGGCAGCATTCATTAAGGTTAGATATTTGTCATTTCTGTGTAAACTATGCTGTCTCTGCCCAAGCATTTGTTAGTGTGTGTAGTTTGCATATTAGCACTGAGGTCTTGTTAACATCCTCTCCTTCAAGTCCTTGGAAAATTTCTTGTTACAAAAAAATTAATTTATTGTTAATCAACAACCAAGGCATTGATGCATTAATTTACTTAAAGGGAGGGGAGGGGACAGGGCTTGCAAGCATTAACCAGCTCGGAGCGAGCCAAGCACTGGAGAGAATAACAGAGCAGGCTCACAATGGAGGGCTGTTTGCAAAGCTGACAGGTCTGAAATAAAAAAATAAGATTTTAATGGCTGAGTTTTTACTCTGTCAACATTAATCTCAATAGCCTAAAAAAAATATTTATATATATATATATATAAAGCACAGGGAGCTGCAGCAGCAGCAGGCTAAGGAGGCTTTGTGGTCTTATCTCAGCATCCATCCATCCATCCATCCATTATCTATACCCGCTTATCCTGACAGGTCCATCCATTATCTATACCTGCTTATCCTGAGCAGGGTCCATCCATTATCTATATCCTGAGCAGGTCCATCCTTATCTATACCTGCTTATCCTGAGCAGGGTCCATCCATATCTATACCTCTTATCCTGAGCATGTCCATCCATATATCTGTTATTCCCACATTATTCCGTACTGCAGGGTCCATCCATTATCTATACCTGCTTATCCTGAGCAGGGTCAATCCATTATCTATACCCACTTATCCTGAGCAGGGTCCATCCATCATCTATACCCGCTTATCCTGAGCAGGGTCCATCCATCATCTATACCCGCTTATCCTGAGCAGGGTCCATCCATCATCTATACCCGCTTATCCTGAGCAGGGTCGCGGGGGGTGCTGGAGCCTATCCCAGCGTGCATTGGGCGAGAGGCAGGAACACACCCTGGACGGGCCGCCAGTCTATCGCAGGGCCTTATCTCGGTGTGTGTTGTGTTTTTATATAAGGACCGGGCACCTGTCCCCTCGCTGTCCGATGGGACTGACCTGGCCTGGGGGGGGGGGTCAGCCGGACACGTGGCCCGGCCAGACGCTCTGTTCACTTCCAGAGCGCGGTGGCACAGTCACCCCGCCCCGTCTGCAGGGTTTTGGGGCGATCAGAGAGAGAGAGAGAGAGAGAGACGAGGCCTCCCTGGCCAGATGGCAATGACGTGCGGGTGAGACACCGTGTGCCGGGCCAGAACGTTCGAGCTTTCCGTTTAATGAATGAGAACATCTGCAGGTGGCTCGGGTGCGAAGGCATATTGTTGCATGGCGAGAAAGGCGATGTGCGAAGTGGGATTTCTCCCACACCTGACACGCGTAGCACTTGACGCGTGCGTTTGAAAGGAAGAGTTCTCCTCCGGTTTCTCTACCGTCATATCGATCGCCGGCTTCCTTCTCTCTCTCGCTCCTACGATGCCCTTCACATGCTTATGAACTTTTTGTTCATTTCAATAGCAATGGGCCACCGTTTTGTACAAGAAAAATGGCTGAAAGAGATCTGAAAGCTTCTGTCTGGAAGAAGTACAAAAACCACACTGAACCTCAATCAACCTCAAACTCACAATCCATCCACTCCAAACCCTCATTCAACCTACCTTAAATCGACACTCTGTCTACTCCAAGCCTACATCCAACCTACCTCAAATCCACACTCAACTTACCTGGTGCCCACACTCAACCCATCCCAAGCCCACACTTAACTTGCCTCAAATCCACAATTCAGCACATCCTAAACCCACACACACCATGCCAAACCCACATTCAGCCAGTGCACTGCATCCTTCAGATTAATTGTGTTAATCTGCGTAGATTGCAGGATTGCTCAAGAGGCAGGTGGAGTGATGTCTGCTAGGGTGTACCATTTGCGTTTTTAACCCAGGTAAAAATACCATTCACGCATTGTGTCATCTGTGTTCATCATTATGCAAGTGTAAATTCCCAGTTCACAAAATAGAAGTCCTCCCCACCGTTTGTTCCAGTTCACCTGGATTTGCTAATTAGCCCAGTTCTTCAGCCAGGAGGTAGAACTAATCGGTGAAATCAGCTGGCTGAATTCACAGGTGGAGGAAGCATATGGCAGGCCTTGTACCTTCTGACCCCAGGACTTTGCACCTCTGATGCTACGCGCAGTGATGTAGTCTGCATGTGATTGACTGTAAACCCCGCTACCAAAAGATGTTCCCGATTTGCCGCCGTGTGTTCTGAAGGGGAAGGGGTAAACAAAACCCAAATGTGCTACTTTTTTTTTTGTCAGCTCGTGAAAAGAGGACGTTCTCGGCTGCGTCAAGACCTTCATTCGTACTCTTGCCGCTGTGATGATTAAGTTCTTAAAATCAGGACGTTTTCTTTCAGGCACCGAACCGACGGGCACACACTGTGCGCTACGAGCCGCAGTACAGAGAGGTTAATAACCGAGTAAGAACAGTGCTCAGCCTGCCCGTTTTCAACGACTCCAAGGACACCAGAGTTATTCTTTTTTTTTATTTGCGCCTTTTAATACTTCCCGACCTGTGTGCCGGTGTAATTCTTGAGAGCAGATCAAACTGTTTTTTCCCGAGGAACAGATGTTCTGCGGTGCACGACTCTCCTCGTCACACTCGCCACTTCACCCAAATCAAAGCGCTCCACGTTCCACCTTTTCAATGCAGCAGCTCAGTTAAGAACGCTGCCCTTCTGCCAGCTTCTCCATTTGGCTGCAAAGCCCTTCAGGTAATCTAATTTCCAACTGGGAACACACACACTCTCTCACACACACACACACACACACACACGCACACATTCACACACACACACACATTCACACACACACACACACACACACACACACACACACACACACACACACACGCAGACACACACAGCACACACACTCTCTCACACACATATAAAATGCTGACAGGTCTGCAGCGTGTTGTGCTTTTAGCTGAAGAAGCACTCTGTGGCCCAGCTGGAGGCAGGAGTGTCACTGATGGATGGAGTGTGAGCATCGGCGTGACGTGTAATCTGCTCAGCGCCGCACAGCAGGGGAACGTGGCATCGGTTAGCTGAGCGCTAACAAGCCCCGGTGTCTGTAATGGAAGGGCGCGTTCCCTGATCAGCGCCTGACCCCAAGCGTCACTCCCTCCCTCCTGTTCTCCCTCTGCGGTTTGCACTGCACCCCAGTACCCCAGCCCCCCCCCCACCCCCTTCCCCACCCAGCCACACACACACCACCGCAGTGTAGAGTGAGCACAGCAGAGACGGCCGGGGCGGTGCCAGAAAGCACAGGTCTCCTGCAGTGTGTGTGTGTGTGTGTGTGTGCGTATGTGGAACACCATGGACACACAATGCTTTGTGTTGTGTGTGCAGTTGTGTGTGTGTTGTCTGTTTTTTACGGTGTCAGGATGATGTGTGTGTGTGTGTTTG
This sequence comes from Anguilla rostrata, assembly GCF_018555375.3. Taxonomy (NCBI): domain Eukaryota; kingdom Metazoa; phylum Chordata; class Actinopteri; order Anguilliformes; family Anguillidae; genus Anguilla; species Anguilla rostrata. The sequence continues at coordinate 68,663,808 of NC_057934.1, forward strand.
CAGGTGCTCCTTTGTGTGCGTATGTGCGTTTGAAGGGGTACATCTGTGTGCATGTGTGTGTTTGTAGGTGCACATGCATGTGTGTGTGTGTGTGTGTGCGTGTTGGTGCACATTCGTGTGTGTGTCTGTGTGTGTGTGTGTGTGTGTTGGTGCACATTCATGTGTGTGTCTATGTGTGTGTGTGTACACATCTGTATGTGTGTGTCCTGTGCTGCGCAGAGAGGCGCTGGGTGCTCTGGATAGCTCTCTCTCAGAGCGGCCTGGAGGCTGCTGTATAAATCATGGAGCGCGAGCGACAGCGCGGCTGTGCGTCCAGAACTGAGCAGCCTGCCTGCTGCCTGCGCTCCACATCCCTTTCTCTCCTCCGCTGATCTAATCATAGCTGAAACAGTAAAAAGACATTTTAAAATAATAATAATAATAATAATAATAATAATAATAATTCACCACTTTCCATTCGCTCTTTCCTGTAATGTCCCCCTTCGCAAACGGTCCAATCAGCAGCCAGCTCCGGTGGCGGATGAGGAATAAACAGTTTGTTCTCCGCGTATTTATGACCCCGGCTGCATTTTTTTTCAAACGCCAGGACCTGTCACGATGCATCCCTCAGACCGCCGTTCTAATTACGTTTGGCCTCGTGGTACAGCTCCGCACCGCGGCCTCTGTCACACTAACACAAGCAATTTCCTGATTTAATGCGTTCTACGGCCGGGGAAATTTCAGTCAGCGTCTTCTCTCGTGACATCACCGGGGACGTTACTCAAAGCGCAGCTGGAGTTTGAGTTCTTTGCGTTAAATTGCGCGGGCGAGAAACTTTCTTTTTTTCTCTCTTTTTCTTTTTTTTACAGAAGCGCTGGACAGGGCAGTACTCTATGGATGGGGCCGTAAGTCACTGATGATTAATGACACGTGACAGTCGCGCGTGATTCCTCAACAGCACTGCAGCGTAATAAGAAAAGCCTCCACTGCAGTAAAGCGAAACGCCCCGTTAGCGTTTAGCACAGAGCCGCGATTTGATGGATGTACCAGTTTGGTACAGGTTAACGCCAAATGGAACAAGATGTCATTCTGGGCACAGCGAGAACCTTTGGACTTCCTATACTGCTATCTTTAGGGTGATTTTTTTTTTTTTTTGTTCATTCAATCCCCTAAAGCCTAAGGAGGAAAAACGGGGTGAATAAACAAATAGAAATACAGCAGAATTAGCGACGGCTCTAGCGGCAGCCCTGAGAATCAATAGCGTTTCTAAGGCGCGTATCAGCCTTCGACAGAGCTCCCTTCAGTCGATAGGAGCCGGCCCTGGCTGCTGCGCTCACAAGCTCCTGGGGCTGAATTTACAACCCCCCACAGCACAGACGCTCTGACACTGTGTCAGGGGTCTGTTCTGATCGTGTGTCAGTGGTCTGTTCTGATCGTTTGTCAGGGGTCTGTTCTGACAGTGCGTCAGTGGTCTCTTCTGATCGTGTGTCAGTGGTCTGTTCTGACAGTGTCAGTGGTCTGTTCTGACAATGTGTCAGTAGTCTGTTGTGATATGTCTTAGATTTGAATCTTTTTTTTTTTAAATTGCTCGGGATGAAGAAGTGCCAGGGTGGAGAACAGGCACACACACGTTCAGCCTTCAGACTACCTGGAGAGAGGAAATAACGACTCTCTCTGACAGGCTGGCAGTGCTGGAAATAACAGTGACGTGATAATGCTAATGCACGGCTTCTAATTAAAACGAGCGGGGAACGCATGCTTGCCAGCTGATGTCTGACCTGGAAAAAACCATTTCCCTTCTAACCGGCTCATGCCTCATAATCGGCTCAAAATTCTCTCATCACAGGTGTGAAAGGAAAGCAAATCTAGATGTTGTCTTGACACTAAACTCTGTACAAACTCCAGATTCGCTGAGAAGAAATACAGGCGGTTTTTTAGATCTTCACAATTGCAGTATTAGCATCTGTTTCTCAATCTGATGCCTAGATCCATGTCAATTTTACCTTTAATCTGTGTAAATACAGCTAGATTTTCAAACCCACACAATGGCACCCGTTTTCAAAAGGTACAACTGCGGTTTTCCAGAAATTGAATTCAAACGGTCTAGTGTAATTTCTCTCTATTCCAGACAGTACGCTTTCGCGGAGCATCATGGTTTAATTATTTCCTCAGGAAAAGCTTGGCGCTTGGCTATCTCACAGCCATAGTATATAATTACGAGATGCCTATACGCGGAACAATTTAAACTGTATTTGAAAATGAATGGCAGAAAACAGCAAAGGCAAAAGTGCTTCATCAAACATTACTGGTATCATGCAGCTACAGTCAACATAGAGCCATTTTATACAGCACAGAACCGTTTGCATAGCAACTGCGCTATAGACCCTAATTACTCGTTGCTGGCTATCAGCGCAACAGCGGTGGTCAAGTATTCTTCAGACGGCCTGAGTCGAGCTGTACTGCTGTTGTTTATTAAGGCCGTTAGAATAGCGTCTGTGCGTGTCTTGTCCACATGTGTGCATGTGCGAACTCTGATCTGTTATTGTCCTGTCTGTCCGTTGCTGTGTTCTTGCCTCTCTGTCCGCGCGCGCTGGGTGTGAGATGACAAGTAGTTAGACTGCTCCCGCGCCGCGAGAACTGCACGGGGCGGCGTGTAACCAAGGAGCGCAGACTCTTCTGGGAACGCCATGGTAACCCAAGGGGGGGAGCAGAGCTTTCATCCCACGTAGCCGCTAGGTCTGCGGCTGTTTTTCGCAGACCGAGATATAAACGAGAGCCGAATTTCAGGTTCAAATAAAAGAGCTGCAGTTAAAATAATAATCATAATAATAATAATAATAATAATAAATAAAGTAACAGTCAGAACAACATACAAGATTATTTGCTCTTTACTGCTCAACCACTGCACTTTAGAGCTTCCATTAGCACTGGAGCTATTTAATTTAAAGGGGGACAGACAGTGGCTAGAATGGCGGAGCCGAGCCTGAGGAAGCGAGCCTATCAACTGGGGATTAAGATGCAATTAAGAAAGGAAACCTGCTTTGTCAGTGTTCCTTTTGCATCAGTCTGTTCCTGTGGTGTCTCTGCTGCTGCTGCTGCAGTCGAGCGAGTGTTTTCCCTCCTTACGTTTCTCTCTCAGCCGCGGACAAACAAGCCTGTGCTCCGCAGTTATGGCTTGAACAAATGTCACGCCGCGCTAAATATAACTCATTCGCTTTAATCGCCAGTCAAACAAATGCCGGAGCCAACTTGACGCACGATTGGGCGCCGGTGTGTGCGCGCGAGTGCCCGCAGCACAGCTGTAGGCTACGTTTTGGATCAGGTATGGGGGAGATCGGGGCTGTTTTGTTTACTGGTGTGTGGTGCGAGCGGTTCGACTGACTCTGTTGTGTGTTATGAGCGCGTGTGTGTTTGTGTCTCTCTCTCGCGACAATGCAACGGAGCTCTTTATCTCCCTCGTGGCCGTTTCTTTTTTTTTTCGACACTGTGACAAACGAGCCTGCCACAGGCCACCGAAGTGGCTTTCCACGGGGCCCTCCAGCACAGAGACACAGGGAGATGATGTTCCAACAGTCCCCATTTATTTACAAGGGTTGGCAAGATGTTACAGCCAACTGAGCAGATGTTTAAAAAAAAAAAAAAAAAAAAAACAGTCATGACAGAGGTTCCCATTTGTGTGAGTGGGGTTGGCAGATTTAACCTGTGCGCACTGATTGCCTCACTACGCACAGGTGCAGCCACTCCTGTTCCTGGGTCCAATTAGCCTGGCCAATTATCTAATTCTTAACCAATTATCCAATTGGCCAGGTCTAATTAGCTCGGCCCAGGGCAGGTGTGGCTGCTCAAACCAGCCATCCCCACACCACAGACACATTTCCTCAAGGCCGAATTCTTCAGCAAGGCCGGCCGGCCGGCCAGCCAATGAAACCTCTCCTTTGTACAGAATGCAGAAATTATTTTCCCTCTATTCAGAATGGACAGAAAAGAGGAGAGATGCGAAGGACACATTGGCCCGAGGTGCAGTCATCCCAGGTGATGAACCGGTCTGATCCGCGCGCCGTGCATTTGGCTGTGTGGCATGCTCTGCGCCTCTCTCAGGTGCACATTTTGGCCTGAAAGCTGGAGAAGAGCTCAATGCAGGATAAGCTCTTAATAAATCCTTTTTTTTTCTCCTCCTCTCCTCCTCGTTTTCTCCCCATGGGACATTTTTTCTTCAGGCGAAAGCCTTTTGCGATGTTCTTTGGGGACATCCAGCAGGGAGGAGTGGCGCTCACCTTCAGCAGTGGAGATAGCTCGGTAGAGCGGCTGCGTTTCATCGATAACGTCGTGTGTGTGTGTGCCGTCGCACTGCGAGAAACGAAATACAAAAAAAAAACAAGCCGGTTCTCGCTCGGCCGCCCCGGTTAAAGCAAACAGAAACTGAGAGAGAGAAAGAGAGAAAGAAGAGAGGGAACCGCGGGCCGCTCTTGAATAAAAAGGGTAAACGGAAAGCAGTACGGGTGAGATCTGCGGTCACCGGACAGCCTCTGGGTCCTGTTGACACAGCCACTCCTGATTTTAATTCTCCCTGCCCCCAGCCCTCCGTCCCACTCCCCCCCTCTCCCCCTCTCTCTCTCTCTCTCTCTCTCTCTCTCTCTCTCTCCCTCTCTCATCCTGCCACACATCTGCTCTCTGCATGAAAGGGAAAGGGACAGACAATGAATTATTTACTGCCACTCTAACCCCAGTGCTTTACATACTTCATTTCCTTTTTTTGATATGCGCTTCTGTTCTATTCAAATTTTTTTTTGTTTTTGTTTTGTTTGTTTGTTTTGTTTTGTTTTGTTTTGTTTTCAGGGGGACCACAACAGCGAGAGCTGAATTTCATTAATTAAGACGGTTCTTCACGGCATGCAAAATAACAGATGCTGTACGTTTGAACGTGAAGGCGCAGGTATTACCGCGGGTGCTATTTATAGGTCATCACGCTCATAATGAACCCAGGCGCCGTTACGAAAAGGTACCCCGCCGTCCGTCAGAGGGCTCGTGTTTTCAGCAGAAGCCTGTTTGGGCCGAGCTGTTCTTCCTCCTGAGCGTGTGGGAGTATGGGGGGGGGGGGGGGGGGTTTGTTTTTTTTCAAAGGTCAACAAAGACATTGCTCATTGGAGCAAAGGGCTCTACTGGCATATGTCTGCCTGACCACACAGAGCTGAGTTTGGCCAAGCCTGGGGGGGGCGGGGCTGGGACAGTTTGGATGATGTCGGGGGAAAGGGGTGGGGGGGGGGCGGGGGGCAGGAGAGGTGCCCAGTGTGGCTCTGCCATCCTGTTCTCTCTGCAGTGGTGGGGAGGTTAATAATTCATCAATTTGGGCTGGGGAAAAATGCTGCAGTTTGGTTTACTGCTGTTCCTGGGTCCAAAATGCACTTTGTACCCGTGAGAGCTTGACTGCTAATTTACACAGCTTTTCTGTTTGATTAAACCTCTTTCTCTTTTTTTTGTTTAAAAAAAAAAAATATATATATATCACCAGTTTTAAGGGAATGGTAATTTTCCACAAACACTACCAAACATATATGTCTTTTTTTACCATTTTAAGAAATTTAGTTGCATAAATCTCTTCTGTGCAGGATTCTAGTCAAGGATTGATAGCCAGATGATCATATGTTAGTCTGGCTGCCCCTTGAGGTTTTAGGAATAGACGGTCTGCAGAGACTATTGTAGTCCGTTTTTTGAGCTTAGCGACAAATATGTCATCGAAGCATCCTTCAGGAGCCATCCTTCATTTCGTCAGCTAGGGCAAGCAAGACCAGAAGGACGACAATAATAATGTGTGCATCACAAAAACAGTGAGGAACCATCTCTGGCAGCCTCCGTACACTGGGAGTGAGATGCAGGCGCGCGGGGCCTGTGGAAAGCTGGCCCTCAGGAAGCCTGCGCTAAATGAGCTGAGCTCAAACGACGGGATCAGGGGGCTGCGGGAGAGACCGGAGGCTGGCCGGGGCGTCTGAGCTGGCTTGGCCGCTGGGCTGTTTTACTTGGCAGGGAGGGGAGGTGGGGGGCGGGTGTGCGTGTGCTGAGCCCGTCCTGGTGTGATCTAACCCCCCCCTTGTTCTTTCTCTTTGTATACCTTTTCTCTCTATCTTTATCTCTCTCATGTTCATTCTCTTATTCTCTGTCATTCTCTCTCTCTATCTATCGCTCTCTCTCTCCAACAAGGCCCCTGCTCTCCGAGCCTGTTCTTTTAAAACGTGATGGCCTGCAGCTTAGCTGGAGCAAAAGCAGTCATAACTGAATCATTTAAACAATGTTTGATTACACGCATTTAAACTTGGATGTGCCTCCAAATGTGCAATGTGGAGAAAAAAAGAGCCAAAATAAGCTGCTTTTTGGAATGACAGTGGGCATGAATATGGGCATATGGCCAAGCGTGAATGAGAAGAGAAAAACTGCCTTGTGTTCAGTTTCACAAACAAAATCTGAGCGCACCCTCTCACAAAAAAATAAACTGATCCAGAAATCAAATGGCAGCAAAAACATAAATTTGTTTGGTAAAATTTCAGCTTGGCAAATCTCAAAAGAAAGTTTTGCTTAAAATTCATTGGCCTAAAAATGTTGAGAGCTTCCTTACTGGAATCAAAGTAATTACTGAAGGTTGATTCTGCACCGGGACTTTGGGAAGCACATGATAAGCCCAAAGAATTTCAGCAGGTGGACTCAGGAGATAAAAGTGTACTTGGCTGATTCTGATTCGACGTGCATTACAGCTAGCCTCCTGGAGAAGCGCTCGCTGTTCTTCGCCTGTCACTCAGCTGCAGAAACCAATGGCGACCAGATACTGCCGTTTGTAAATCGCGTAACTCAGTGGTGTCAAACTCGTGCCATGGAGGGCCGTGTGTATGCAGGTTTTCATTCCAACCAATTAATGCTGCCTTAATTGAGTCCAATTACTCATTCAGCCATATGCGTTTAACTGCATTGAAGCACAGAATATAAGAAAATTTTTATTTAGACAATGCGGGTCACCATAGACGTCGGGTCACCATTGTGCACAAACCTGCATCCCTAATTCAGCAAATAATTTAACTAATTATATAATCAAGATCTGAGGCTGGAATGAAAACCTGCATACACACGGCCCTCCATGGCAACGAGTTTGACACCACTGGCGTAACGGAATCGCTGCCCTTCCGAAGGGCCCTTGTCGGTGTCGCGGTTCAGTGGTGTGTTCATTTCGTTGGGATCCGCGGTGGTCATACATGTAGAAGCCATTACAGCCCCCGGGCAGAGTGACAGGCTCGTATCGGCTGTGACGTATGAAGGCTCGTCGCTGCATTGATTTTCCCGGTTTGGGAATGTGTGTGTGCTCGGGAAAACTTTCGAGCGCTGGAAAGGAGAAGGGCTGCTGCCGCTGTTTTAAAGGTCACCCCGGAGTGTCGCCTGGCTGCTCCCGCGGTGGTGTTTGCTTTGTAAACCGTACGCCGGCCGGCTCTGTCTAACGTGAGGTGTTTCGTCTGAGCGAAAATGTCAACGTGGAAATGTGAAAATTAAACCGAAACAAAAAGGTCATTAAAAAAAAAAAGGGGTTCAGGCGAAGACTAAGCTTGGCGCAGATCGTAGTGGTACGGGGTGGGGGGGGGGGTGTGAGGGGGGCCGGGGGGGGGGGGCTCTGGGGGTGGGGGGAGCATGCATGCTGTTGCAGAGATGGTAGATAGAAAGCACAGTAATAATAACCTAAGTCACTGGCGGAGTCCATAATCCCTTCGCAGCAGCGCTGGCATGGCCGCTGATTCCGGTGATAACCAGGCCTCCTCTGCCTCCCTGCAGTACCGCATCGGCCAGCTGTACATGATCAGCAAGCACAGCCACGAGCAGAGCGACCGGGGCGAGGGCGTGGAGGTGGTGCAGAACGAGCCCTTCGAGGACCCCGCGCACGGCCAGGGCCAGTTCACCGAGAAGCGCGTTTACCTGAACAGGTGAGGCCCCCGAAAATCCGCCCCCCCCCCCTCCCTCCCACGCGACCGCTCCACCTCAGGTGTGCTCTGTGCTGTGCTATCCAACCCCTACCCTGCACCACCCCACCTCAGGTGTACTCTGTGTTAATGTTGCCCAACCGCCCCCCCCCCTCCCCCCAACCCCCCCCACCTCAGGTGTTCTCTGTGCTGTGCTGGCCCCCCCCCCCCCCACCCACCTCAGGTGTACTCTATGCTGTGCTATCCAACCCCACCCCCAACCACCTCTGGTGTACTCTATGCTGTTCTGCCCACCGCCCCCCCCCCAACCACCCCACCTCAGGTGTACTCTATGCTGTGGTCTGATCCCCCCCCCCCCAGGGGGTCAAGGCCAGAGCTTAATGTGATGGGGAGGCAGGCAGCACACCTCTACACTTTGAAAGAAGCAATGGGCCTGTTTGGTGAAGCGTATGTTAGCCGTTAGCATTGTGCCTGTTGTGTGAATGGCTGTGACACACGCAGTGTCATTGCGATCCGTTCACCACGTCACTTAACCACGCTGAACAGCTTCCCTTCCCCGTGCTTAGTATTATGACCAAATCCATTATGGTTGGAAAAAAAGCGGGGATTCTCCTAAAA
>NC_057934.1:68677353-68682353 GCF_018555375.3 Anguilla rostrata
CGGTGGAAATTCAGGAGCATTTCGAGGTTGTTTAGCATTTAGACTGCTCTCCCGTGTGAAGGGGAGCTTGGATGTGATCCGTTGTCGTTGGCTACCTTTGCTCCACCTGATTCCTGTGAAATGGTTCACCAGTAGTCTGGCGTCCCAGTACAGACCTGTGCTGAAAAATCTGTTGAGCCTTACTTCAGCTTTCCCCCTGCATGCAGCTCTTGGTAGGAATAGCAGCAACTCACTGATTGGATCCCATTATTCCCTCCAGCAGCTATTAGCTGTTAGCGCTAAAGCAAGTAGAATGTACTGTATGTATGTTACTCACAGGACCTGCATCATGCAACATATTGTTGTATTTTAGCTCTCAAAAGCTATATGTATATATATGTGTGTGTGTGTGTGTTTGTGCACGTGCGCAAGCGGGCGTGTGTGTTTGTGTGTGTATGTATGTGTGTGTGTGCAGACGTGCGTGCTTGCGTGTGTGTGTGTGCGCGCATGCAGGCATATGCGCGCCTGCATGTGTGTCTGTGTGTGTGTGTGTGTGAGTAATACCGAATAAATACCCCTAGCATTTTAATGGTCAAGGAATAAATGCTTTCATCGCTACATCATTTTATGTTTCTCATTCTCTTTTTCTCGGTCGTGACCGATGTATGTCTGTCTGCCTGTCTGCAGAGCAAGCGTGGCTATTAAAAACCTGTGGCAGCTGAAGTAGCCTGGGGCCGGCTTTTTAAAGGGAGTCCAATTTGGCGTGAAAACTGTGAATTTTCAAAGACTGCTGCCGCCCACTGTCGCTGTTGCCATGTGAAATTATGGGCTAGATGAAGGCTCTGTGCAGCCTCTGAAAAGGAACTGAGAAACATGTCTGCAGGCATGAAAGTTCTCTGAGATTTAGCCTCTCGTTTGATTTCCTTTTTTTTATATATATATAAATAACTAAAGACCAGGGAAATAACTAAATACCCGGGAAATCTTTTAATATGTCCTCTTTAGAGTCATCTAACTGAAAAGTATTTTAATCAATTGTTACATGTTTTATGAGCAGAGATAGTCCTCCACTTTTGATCTCATTTTGAGAATTAAACAGAGTTGAAATTTTAAAAAAGGGAAAAAGGGAGATCTGTTCATTTGTTGTCTGCCTCAGATATTCCTTAGTTTCTACAGCTAGCAAGAAGAACATCTGTAGGAACACCCATAACCCTGCCCTGGGAAATTTCTGCGTAAGAGAGAAACATGAGAAGCTCATCTCTCCGCTTTCCAAGTGGACATGCAGCTGGGCTCTCTCCTCTTCCTGGAGCAATTTGCATCCATATTAAAAGCCTGCTGTTCAATCTGGTGAATTTATGCCCAATTTAGGCACGCTGCTGTGTCCATTAAAAATGGGATTCATCATTCAATTTGTTCATCCGAGTGGCTCAGTCAAATGTCTTCATCTAAAAGGCAACCTGTGGGGGGGTTTTTTTTGGAGTTATTTTCTGTCCACCCCAGACCCTCATTCGAACAACAGCAGCTCATGTCATGTCCCTTCTGAGTGTTCGGAGCTCTGGTTAAGTTGCTTAGATAAGACAGAAATCGGAAATCCTCCTGTCCCGTTGGTCCCCTCTCCTCTGACCCTGTCGAACCCTTCGCCTGGTACCGCGGCCTGTGCTCTGCCGGAACACGGAATGCGGAATACGGAACGCGGAATCTTCCCAGCCAATGAGACGAACGGCACAGAGGGCCTGCCAGACTGTGATAGAACACTGCGATCCTCGTGGGGCCTCTGTGATCAGTGAGGCAAAGCCTTTCCTGACTGTGTCACTGAAATAATAGGCCCGTGCCAGAATGCAGCAGCCACCCTCGTCAGGGCCCAGACTGCCGGCATGAGGAGCGCTTCTGTGCCGTTCACTTTCCCCGTCAGCACAGACTAGTTTTGTTATGCTGCCAGCCCCCCCCCCCCCCCCCACCGCGCGGATTGCTTCCGCTCCGAGAGTGCCTTTCAAACGACTGTCCTTTTTGGATGTCTTTCAGCAAACTCCCCAGCTGGGCCCGAGCCGTGGTCCCCAAAATCTTCTACGTGACAGAGAAGGCCTGGAACTACTACCCTTACACCATCACAGGTGAGGTCCCCGAAACTGAGCGAGAGCTGTTTGCACTGGTTTCGTATCGGCCTATCAGAAGCCTGAGATACAGACGCAGGAGATACGGGGGGGGGGGGGGGGAAACAAGGCGACGTTCAGAAAATTAAAAAAACAGGTATATTACTTCCTGTGTGTGGCTTGGCAACGCCAGCTGAAATGTGGCCATTGGCGAGAGGGAGTGGTCGTGATTAGCTTGAGAGACATCGGGACGAGATTAGACTTGATGCACTTATCTGGAGCCCGGGGAATCGACAGGAGGCCAGGGAGGGAGTGGGGACTGGCCAGCGCAGTCATTTCCCGGGCTTGTGCTGCTGTGTACTCTGACAAATGCCTCAATCCTGGTCATTACTGTGGGGGGAGGCAGGGTGGGGGGGGGGGGGTAGTGTTTGGCTGTGAAGGGTCTGGGGATAATTGCATTGCATTTGCTGCAGTGCAGCGTTCTTCGCACAATAGCACCTTGCCCCGGCCCGGCGGTCGATGCCTCTGGATCTCACAACATCCCACATCTGTTATCTGGGAGGCGGGAGCCCCTTTGCAGAGGCATCGGCGCTAATGGCGAATTCGGCGGGGGGGGAGAGACGGCGGGCGGCCGCTCGTTAAACCGCCCTCGCGCGGCCTGGGCGCGGCCGCCCCCCCCGCGCGCGCTAATCGAGTAGCCTGCGAGCTGAGAACCACGCGTGTGCCATTTGTGCACCGCTGGGGGGCAAGTGCAGGGCCAGCTGAGGATGAGCATTCTTCTGCTAGAGCTAACGTTCCCCCAATGTCAGTGAAAGCGCAGATGTAGGATCGGGCTGGGGGGGGGGGGGGGGGGTTTTCGGTATCGACGCTGAAATGCGCCGCGGTCCGAAAAGCTGCCTGCGTGCCCTGTCGCGCGCGCTCGCCGTGCTCGCCGCCGATTGGTTGATTTTTGTTTCCTCTCCTTCGCCACGCTGCTGCTGCTGCTGCTGATGCCCCACCCCCAATGGCGCGGCGGTTCCAGAGTACACGGTGAGTTCTCTTTTTTTATTTATTTATTTATTTATTTTTTACGTGGACTTCTGTTGATCTCTGTGCTGCTTGCGACACAGGCCGGTTTTCAAAACGTACATCAAACAGACCTCGTGTGCGGCGAACACCAGGGAAGCGAAAGCCGGGGATTGTGGGAAAGGCGCACTCTCCATCCATTTTACAGTGCTGTTCCTGCTCCCTGCTCTCTCTCTCTCTCTCTCTCCCTGCTCTCTCTCCCTCTCTTCTCTCCCGTAACTGTTGTCACAATGAGCCCCTGACAGGTTGGTTGGGGGTGGTCAGGGCCGGCCCGTGGCATAAAAGGTCTATGCGGTTGGTTAGGGCCACTAGGAGGGGGGCACACGATCCAATGTTTATCTAAAGGTAAACAACGTTATTTTTGCAGTTACGTTATTCATCCCCTATCGCGGAAATAGCAGTATAAATTTGAAACGGAATGGCAACCAAACATTTCATAACAATGTAATGTAAGAAGGATTTTACAAAGCGAACCCCCCCCCCGGACAGATTTGCTTAGAGCCACCAAAATCTTCGGGCCGGCCCTGGTGGTGGCGGCAGGCGTTGGTCCCCCGGCTCCACGGATGAAAGCCGTTTTTTTCGGACGAAGGGCCCGGGGTACGCAGAGGGCGTCGCGCTCCACCGCGCACCACAGCGACATTCCAGCTTTTCTGAAAAGGGGCTGGGCCAGTCAACACAAGCATCCCCGTCGCTGTCTGCCACAGGACACGTCCCCTCTGTATTTTGTGACAGTCCAATCAGGAATCAGCCTTACGTGTCCGAATTTGTTGACGGACCGTAACGTTTATTAAGAGAGGTTTAAATACTGTGTGTGCGTGTGTGTGTGTGTGTGTGTCCATGGCATAACATGCTATCTCATGCACGCACAGGCATGAACTGGTTTGTTTTGCTTATGCAATGGCTACAACTATTACATAATACATACTAATATACAATTGTATGTATGCAACAAGGTAAATATGTTACAGTACAGTGCAATAAGCTCTCACACAGCAACATGCAAGTATTCCAGGGCTCTCTGCAGGTAGCATTTAAGATAAAATAAGATGAAAAAGTTCAAACTAACGGTAAAAACGTCATAAATGGCACATACTGTACGTTCGTTCTGGGTAATGCAGTAGAGAGCTAACAGAGAGAGCTTGCGCTTGCCTTAACACAAAATGGCGGAGGAGCAATTCATACTATAAAAGCAAGGACGTACAATTTTCTTTCTTTCTTTGGTTGTAACTTATTAAAAGCTCCCTTGATCATCTCAATAGAGCGAATTAATCAAATAATCCAATTAGCGTTTAACTTTTGAAAATCGTCCGGGGAAAGGGGGGCTCATTTAAAAAACGGCTGCAGCACCGTCTCTAGCGAGGCAGAAGGTCTCTTAGATAAGCACAGAGTTCTAAATTTAGCCCGGGACTCTCTCTTGCTCCCAGAACCTCGTTAATGTTTTATGTGGACGTTCACCCCCGCGGCCGTCTCCTCTCCGGGCCTCCTGCTCAAATGATTTGCAGAGAGAGGGGAGAGGCGTGATTTCGTCGCCCTCGCCTCTGCTGATGTCCGCGCGCGAAAAGCGATCTCCGAGGCCTCGCTCGATCGATTTTTGACGTCCTGCGGCCCGCCGACGAGGGAACGAATCAGACGGAAGACGCCGGCGTCAGGAGGCGTGGCGACGGACAGCGAGTCGCGAGCTGACCCGTAAAATTATCCCCGCCCCCCCGAAAAAAAAAAAAAAAAAAAGCGAAGCCGTTTCGCTAAGCGAACAGGGGGTACGCTGGCCGTCGCTGTTTTCTGAAAACGGCAACAGCGCTGCCCTCGAGCCGAGTGAACATCCGCGGGAGGTCTGCAATTAGGCAAACGGGGCCTCGCCTTTTCCCC
>NC_057934.1:68687353-68739853 GCF_018555375.3 Anguilla rostrata
CCTCCGCGAGCAGGCCCCTTCTCACAGAACCACCTCCACGAGCAGGTCCCTTCTCACAGAATCACCTCCGCGAGCAGGCCCCTTCTCACAGAACCACCTCCACGAGCAGGCCCCTTCTCACAGAACCACCTCCGCGAGCAGGACCCTTCTCACAGAACCACCTCCGTGAGCAGGTCCCTACCTGCTCCGTCTCTGGGCTCTCTGCTTATTCGGGCTGTGCGGTTGAGCAGTGAACGAGCCCAGGTTTTTTGAGGACGTGTTCTCTTTTTCATCACGCGCAGTCTGGTGTTTATATCGCTGGGCGAAGCTGGCACCCGTTTTTTTGCAGAGAGGGGGGTTTATAAGTGTCAAGAATGCGCTGCTTATCCATTAGACAACCTGGGACTGTCCCGGGACTGTGTATATTACAAATGGGTTGTGGAAAAAGTGAGCATAGCTTGCACTGCGGCTTGATGGCACTGTCCACCGCTGCACAGCCTCAGCAGGCCACGCCCCCCACCCACGGTCTCCCGGGATACAGCACACACGACGGGTCCACAGCTGAGCCACTCCTTATACCTGCACTCAGCTGGGGGGAGAAACACAGTGGCAGCAGTGATAAAGCCCTGCATATGGATGCCTATTTACACTAATTATTATTATTATTATTATTATTATTATTATTATTATTATCGTTAAAAGCTTTTATAGAGCATTTTCCATATACCCAAAAGTGTGCACAGATAATGGCTGAGGGAGCAGGTATTGACCCCCCCCCCGCACACCCATAGCCAGGCCCAGAGAGCAGCTTGTGTATCGACCCCTAGCTGACTGCAGGCTTGGGTCGGAGTGTGTAACATAATCTCCAGACCGAATGGGTGTCTCATGGTGAAGGAGGTTAGCCTAGAGTCCTCCATGAAATTCACTTGAAATGCATTATCCTCACCCCCGTACCAGCAGTCAGCTGAGTCCCCCCCCCCCCCCCCCCCCCCCCTCCCCTCCCCCAATCCTCAGCGTGTTTCAGTGAACGTTATTTCAGCTTGTGCGTGTCGCCCGTTTCCTGCGGATGAAATATTCGGTTTTTCCTCGTCCCGCGGCACGTGCCCTGCGCCGTGGGCTTCGGACGGAGGACACGGAGAGGGGCGGTACCGTTTCGGCTCGGTTCGCGGACACTCACCTCTGCCACCTCCATCTCCTGCAAATAATTGCCTGGCATTCAGATGGTCTTTCCTGCACACCGATGACCAATTACCGGGTTCTATTTTTTCCCCCTGAGCTGCAGAAAAACATCCACAGACATACAGTACATGCCTCCATGTTATTAAGCCTTAACTTTCTCCGTCTTCAGCTCAAATCCCCAGTGGCACTAATGACAGTGATTAGGTCTCTCTATCATTTTGCCAGATTTTAATTAAAGCCATTAATACATCTCTAGGGATAAATGCTTCTGACCATAAGCTTAAAGCCTACCAAACCACTTTTGTTCTGCATTAATGACTTGACAGTTTGTAGTTGATTGATGAATGAATGAATGGATGAATTAACAAATTAATGAATGAATGAACGAATGAATGAATGAATGAATGGACAAATAGCAATGCGGTATAGGGGATGTGCATGCATTTCAAACTGCAGTGTCTCTCCGTATAAATAGGCGCCGCAGTCAGTGAATAAGTGGATTTGCAGGTCTAAAGTATCCATCGGACTCCGGAGGCACGGGACTAGCCTCAGAGCAGAGCGGCTCTTTCACCTCACTCCCCCCGCCCCCGCCCCCTTTGATGGAGCGAGCCGCTCACGCAGTCACGCACACCGACTTCAGGCTGCAGGCTTCCCTCTCAGGCTGCAGGAAGAGAGGGAAAACACGCGGAGGCTTCTCGCGAAGAGCAGGGATAAGGTTGCACGGGGTTCTTCGGTGCGCTAATTAAGTCCGTAAACCCAGAGGTCCCCCTGGTGGCCACCGGGAAATTAAGCGTCGAGTTAATCTCCACCGGGCCGAACATTTCAGGCTCTCCCACGTTCGATTCGGAGTTTATGTTGCGCTATTGAAACTCGACTCAAATTTTACAATTTACCGCATGGTGTGACGCTCTTGCGAGACTTAAGTGTTTGCTTTTGCCTCCAACTGTCATCTCTGTTGGACGTGGGTATGCACCGAATTACGATTGTGCTAGTTTTGATTAGCGTGTGGCCGTTTGTATTCTATTTAGTTTGATTTTTATAATGAAACAAAGATTCTATACTAATTATATCCCCGCTGTTACCCTAATTTCAATGACTTCTTGTGGACTATGGCCTGTGGTGTAACACACTGGTGGCAAGTTGCTACTCTGCACAGTAATACATTCTGTAACGGTAGGACGTCTGCGATATTTCAAAAGCCCAGAGTATTTACTGCCTGCAGATCTTCAAAGCGGTTGAACAGTATCAGCGCAGCATTAGCATCGCGAGGCTAGGGAAGCAGGCAGGAAGCTTCCAGAGTGTCCCTGTGACTTTGGCCAGTTACTCGCCCGCGAGCAAAGACAGTGTAGGCCGTCGGATTTGTTGAGTGCATGAAAAAAAAAAGCCATTCGGCCCATCCAGGGCTGGACAGTGGGAGGAAAACTGCAGCTATCCCTGTGCGTGTGCGTGTGTGTGAGCTCCCTGCTGCAGATGGGATTATCGAGAGAGAGAGAGGGGGGCACTAATGGACTGCCTCAGAGGCATTAGCATCAGAACTGAAATGCTGCGCGATCCCCGGGGAAAATCGCCGATATTAGCCAGGGGAGGCTAAGATGGCTACGTATGCTAACGCGGGAGTGAGTGGGTGGGACGCAGCTCCACACACGATAGGGCTTTTTATCACCGCAGCTCCTCCTGGACCAGAGGCAATCCCAGAATGCATTTCAGCTTTTGCCGGGTCTTACTCTTTGCCGTCCGTTTACCTCCTGGAACCCTGCCGTGTTTCTCCCGCCTCCGCAGATCTTCGACAGCGAGGCCAAGGACGTGGAGCGGGAGGTGTGCTTCGTGGACATCGCCTACGACGAGATTCCCGAGCGATACTACAAGGAGTCCGAGGTAGAGTTTGGGGGGGTTTGGCGGGGGAGGCCCCCCCGGGGGGAGGGGAACGAGGGCTTCGCTGTGCAACAACATCCCGCCATTTTGTCAAGCACACACCAGCCGCACACATATTCATTGTAGATTTTTTGAGGGTGTTTGTCGCTCCGTAGACTAACAGATCTGGGATCTGGGGACGCGGCTAGCGTCATCTCTCTCCCTCCCTCTCTCTCTCTCTCTCCCTCTCCCTCTCTCTCCCTCTCTCTCTCTCTCACCCACCTCGCGCTCCATCGTTCCCCTGCCCGGGGTCAGCTCGGCACAGCGCCGCACAGACGCCGCGGTGATTAAATGCGACACCGTCGTAATTAACAAGCCCACTCGGGCTCTCCTGCGGTACAGCTCTGCCGAAAGATGTCTTCCTGGAGGAGGGCTGTGGCTCTCACCCCACCTAACCCCCCTCCCGCCCCTCCCTGAGCTGCCACCAACTCAGTGGACTATCTACTGCCCCTGTCCTTAGGGGATGGGTGTGTGTGTGTGTGTGCATGGGGGTGGAGGGGGGAGTAATCTTTCTGTGGAGGCTCACACAAAAAAATAAGACGGTGCAGCACTGTTTCCTGCTCTGAGAAGGGTGGGGAAATCCCAGAATGCATTTCTTCGCTCTCAATGTAAAAATGCTTGTGATTACTTGCGGGCCGTTTCGTTTTTTTAATGCACGCGCTCCGTGCCCCGATGCATAAAAGTGTGAGAGAAAGGAGCGCTGAGGCGTTCGAGAGGCTGTTGATTAGGCTTCCGGCCGCTCCCCTAAGGTACCGCTGGCTCTGTCACAGTAATGGAATATAAGGCCAGCCCCTCTGGGCATGCACGGGGGGGGGGAGGGGGGGAAGGAGGTGTTATGTGTGCTGAGGCTCTCTCCCAATTACCTCTCTGCGATGGATGTCCCTGCGCCACTCAGCACCAATCACGACAGATTCTCAACTGGGCCCCAGAGCCGATTCGGCCCCACGGAGCGCGACGCACGCGGGTCCTCCGGGCTCCGGGCTCACTTCCTGCTGATACTTAGCCTTTAGAATGTGACGGGCTCCACAGTTCCATTAAAGGAAAGTGTGCGATTAGTCTTCTGCGCCTATCAGTTCCAATTCATTATCATTCGTGTTCATTTAGATGGGCTTCACAAATTCTGATGCTCAAAGGTGATGTTAAAAAAAATGCCAGTGGTGTTTTTTTTTAGGCATTGTTGAAGGCACCATCTGTTGTTCACTTTTACTGGAAGTTTCCGCTAAATGCCTCATTTGCGAGTGCGTTACCGAGTCACACTGGCGCGCATTTGCCCAGGAGGCAGTTAAAGGCACCGCCGTCGCTCAGGGGCAGATCCAACTTCCTTCCTGTGTGTGTGTCTTTCCCACGATGCCTTGCAGGACCTGCGCTACTTCAAGTCGGAGAAGACGTCGCGGGGCCTGCTGCAGGAGGGCTGGCGGGACACGCAGGAGCCCATCATGTGCTCCTACAAGCTGGTGACCGTCAAGTTCGAGGTGTGGGGCCTGCAGACGCGCGTGGAGCAGTTTGTGCACAAGGTTAGCTTCGTAGCCCCCCTGGCTCCCTCCCAATCCCCCCCCCCGCCCACTAGCCCCTGCCCTCAGCTCCGCTCCCTAGCCCTCAGCCCTGCCCCCACTAGCCCTCAGCCCTGCCTGCACTAGCCCTCATCCATGCCCCCTACCCCCAGCCCCGCCCCCTAGCCCTCAGCCCCAGCCCCGCCCCTACTAGCCCTCAGCCCCACCCACTAGCCCTCAGCCCCGCCCCCACTAGCCCTCAGCCCCGCCCCCACTAGCCCTCAGCCCCACCCCGCCCTCACCCACAGCCCCCTAGCCCCAGCCCCCCCTCTAGCCCTCAGCCCCACCCACTAGCCCTCAGCCCTGCCCCCACTAGCTCTCAGCCCCGCCCCCACTAGCCCTCAGCCCCACCCACTAGCCCTCAGCCCCGCCCCCACTAAACCCTACAGCCCCACCCCACTAGCCCTCAGCCCCACCCCACTAGCCCTCAGCCCCACGCCCACTAGCCCTCAGCCCTGCCCCCACTAGCCCTAGCCCCCGCCCCACCACTAGCCCTCAGCCCCACCCCACTAGCCCTCAGCCCCACCCCACTAGCCCTCAGCTCCACCCCCTAGTCCTCAGCCCCACCCCCACCTTCTGACTCCTCCCCTGCCATTAGGCTTGCCCCCTACCCCCCCACCCCCCCATGGTTTCCCCGGAGCTACCGGTGAGGATTCGTGCTCAAGCGCTCGTTAGCGTTAGCGTCTGAGCATGAGTCCCGTGGCTCTGTACCTTGTGACTGTTGCTCTCTGTCACTGCAGCTGCAGGCTGAAGGCTGGCCGGCAGCAGCAGCAGTTCTGGGCACTGAACGCACTAGCACCCCCCCCCCCTGTCTCTGTCCCCAGGTTGTGCGGGACGTCCTGCTCCTGGGGCACAGGCAGGCCTTCGCCTGGGTGGACGAGTGGATCGGTAGGTCCCCCCCCCCCCCCCGCCCCCGGGCTCGCCGCCGCGCTTTTCCCGCTCTTTTTTTCCCCCTCAGATTGCCGTGGTAACACGGGCGCTCGGTCGCGAGTAGATTGAGCCGTCTGGGCCGCGTCCGCTCGCCGTAGTGAAGGTTGCTCTGCCCCGCGGGTCGAGGGGGGTCTCGGGTACTCATTTCCTCCCGTTTCCTCCGAGGTTTCGCGGGCGTCGGACGTGAACCGGAGGTGCTTCCGCCGCCCCCCCCCCCCGTCGCCATCGCTGCGGGGGCAGCTTAACCATCCCCTCGCCCCCCCCCTCCTCGCCGGCAGTCCGGTCGGTGCGCTCCGCCGACGGAAGAAACTTTGCCGTCGAGTCGTTTTATCGTATTTTTTTATTATTTTTTTTATTTTTAAGTTCTTCTCGCTATGAACCGCCGACGGATCAATGCAGAAATACGGGCCTGCCAGTCGTGTGTAATAGAATACGACCGGCGCTCCTTTTAATCAAAACGCAATATCCCGCCGGGCCCGCGGCCGACAGGACGGAGCAAGAGGAGCGATATCAAGTGATGGAGAAGGCAATAAATTCTATCGGGTATTTACCGTGACTCCTCTGCGCTTATTATTAATAAGCTGCTGCCTTGAGATCATCCGTCAAGGCAAGTGTCACTTTCTTGCACTTTCTTAAAAAAAAATAAAAAATTAAAAAAAGAAACATAAAAAGTATTTTCGAGGGGTTTTGTCGGGGTGTATAATTGATGTCAAAGTTTTGCCACAGGACTGTCGCTGATGTTTTTGTAAGAGGGAAGCACGGATAGACCAGATTGAATTCTCGTGCAAAGTTCGGGATTCCATTCTTACTTACAGTTGTGAACCTACCATTAAATCCGCTTGCCATAGAAACAGAGTGGGGGGGGAAGCCTTTTAACAGTTAACAGGCAGTAACCTCCAGGAGTTTATTTTTCTTCTGTGGGAATGTGATTTATTGTTAATAGACAGTGATGCTTGTGCTGTTTTTCCTTCACGTGACCAACTGTTTCAACTGCCGCTGCATCAAGTGATTGATTCTGCTTTTACTAACAGTTTCCTTAAAGCCATAATCACATCAGGGTACAAAATGGATCTGTCCCTGCAAGATGAGAGACAGTGCATACACAAAGCCTCGAACCAATTTCTCTCTCTCTCTCTCTCTCTCTCTCTCGGAAATAGCAAATAACTGTCAGTGTCAGGAAGAATTTAAATGACCCAATATGGAGACAAAAATTGGCAACATTTGTTTGTAAAGATGCATTGTAATCCTCAACTTCAACAGAGCAATACATTTCGTACTCAAAATTTTTTTCCCCCATTTCTCTTCTCATTTGTACCAAAACAAAAACGTCGTATCGCGACATGAATTAGCGAATTCTGCAGACAAATCATTAACGTAAAATTTGATATATTTGTTAAACAAGCGGCTTGTCTGCTTACACTTGAAAACACTTGTCCTCGGGCACAGCTGGACAAAATCATCAGAAATCAGAGAACTGTGAGCAGCAGCGTGTGTGTGTGCAGGAGATGGGAATTGGCGGAAGGGCTGGAGTCTCGGCTTAATTGCGCAGATCCATTCTGTACCCCTGCCCTCTCTAAGTGCTGTCGCAGCGGCCCGAAGGCGTGATCAATAAAGGCAGATTCCCATTAAGCGGTGGCGGCTGCGATCCGCGGCGCGAGTGCCGCTCCTCACCACAGGCACGCGGCGCGCGCCGGCCCTTTAAATCAGCGCCACGCTCCGGAGCCTCTGCCTGCACTCTGTCCTCTGGGGAAGCACGCCCCCAACCCCCACCCCAACCCCCGATCCTACTGCCACCCCCACCCCACCCCCAACCCAACCCGATCCCCACTGCCACCCCAACCCCAACCCCCACCCCGATCCCCACTGCCACCCCCAACCCCGATCCCTACTGCCACCCCCAACCCCCAACCCCGATCCCCACTGCCACCCCCAACCCCGATCCCCACTGCCACCCCAACCCCAACCCGATCCCCACTGCCACCCCCAACCCCCAACCCCCACCCCCGTCCCCCACTGCACCCCCAACCCCACCCCGATCCCTACTGCCACCCCAACCCCAACCCCCACCCCCGATCCCACTGCCACCCCCAACCCCAACCCCGATCCTACTGCCACCCCCAACCCCCAACCCAATCCCCACCCCAAACCTGATCTCTACTGCCCCCCCAACCCCCAACCTCGATCCCACTGCCACACCCAACCCCATCCCTACAACACCCCCCCCCCACCCCCCCCAACATGACCCCACTGCCACCCCCAACCCCACCCAATCCCCCACCCCCAACCCCATCCTACCCACCCCCAACCCCACCCCAATCCCAACCCAATCCCCACCAACCACCCCAACCCACGCCACCCCAACCCCGATCCCACTCCACACCCCACCCCCAACCCACCCTGATCCCATCTGCACCCCCACACCCCCCCACCCACCGCCAATCCCTACGCACCCCCAACCCCACCCCAACCCAATCCCCCCACCCCAACCCCGATCCCCACTGCCACCCCAACCCCCCACTCACCCCACCCCAACCCAATCCCCACCCCGATCCTCACTGCCACCCCCAACCCCCACCCAATCCCCAACTCCACCCCCACGCCAACTCCCTCACCCACCCCCCAATCCTCCACCCCCAACCCATTCCACCTCAAACCCACCCACCCCATCCTCCCAACCCACCCAGCCCCCAATCCCCAACCCCACCCCACCCCCAATACCTCCCTCCCACCCACGCCCCCAATCCTCCCTCCCACCCATGCCCCCAGTCACGTCCCCTCTCAGTGATTAGGTGAGGAAGCTTCCGTGTTTCCTGCCGTGTTCAGATGCGTGCTAAATCGACTGAGACCATGTGACCCTGCCACACCTCCAGCTCTACTTCGCCCGGTCTCCCGTGCCACCCCGGGACTCCTCCTCCGCCCACGCATGGCATTCGGGCAGAGGGCCGTGGGCGTGGCCCCGCGGGCTGGCCGTACCGTGGCACCGTCCCGTCTGAGCCACACTGCCTCCGAACCGCATTCCGGAATAGAGCGCAGTCCCAAAAAAACCAAAAATCAACTGCCTTTATTAGCGGTGTTCCATGTGTTCCACACACACACACACACACCTCCCAGCAACGAAAGAGCCGATTCGCTGTTCTTGGAAAGCTGCGGCAGAAGTGAAAAAACGTTGCAGCTTTTTTGTGACTGAAAAATCAGGAGTCGATGGGAATGTGTAAAATTGGCTTCGCGTTTAGATGCAACGCACGGGGTCTTAAATCTCCATAAGTACAGCACTTAGACTCGTTTCCCTTACTAACATCTCTGAGCTCTGCTTTCCGTCTCGGGAAGGTAAGTAGATAACAGTCAATTAAAGCGCCCCTGTGGAATGCTAACACACCTGACCTCCGTATTAACCTGGAAAACAGTCATTCCTCTGCATCGCGCTCCTCAAAAACCCAGATGATCTTCCAAAATCCCTCCTGCATTTTTGAAGATCAGTTTTCCTGGACGTGTTTTTTTTTTTTTTTTTCCTGGATGCTGACTGCTGATGTTGCCCCTCCTCTCCCAGAGTCCTTCACTGCGGAATCTGGACATTTGTAATTTCGTACAAGTTTGTCTTCCCCCTCACCCCCCCTCTCCCCCCCTTTTTTCCCAGCCTTCTTCTCCTGCTCAGCTCTTGGCCGACTAGCTTTCGCGGGTTCGCACAAATCCTTTGATTCTGTGGGAAGCTAGTTCTGTCCCTCCCTCCCGTCCGTGACTGCACGACCTCTGGCAACCACTAACCACCGCCGAACAATCCCACTCACCTCTGGCGTCCCCCCCCCTCCCCTCCTCCTAAATCTTGAGTGTCCTAACCGGAGGTGCCAACGTCTTGAACTTTTGCAGATATGACTTTGGATGACGTGCGGGAATTCGAGACACAAATGCATGAACAAACCAACATTAAAGTTTGCCATGACCAGCAGGAACATTCCACAAATTCATCTTCACTGGATGAAATAGAGATCCATGACAAAGCAAGTGTATGTTTCATTTTTTGTTTGTATTTCAATGTATGCTGACTCACTCCTACTCCCATAACCCTCTCGCTTCAACTGCCACCAAAGTATAGTCATCACCAGAATCTATGTGTGCCCCCTTTATAAACACTCATTGAGTACGAAACATCTATGGTTTTTATGCACACCCGGTTAAATACTGTAGGGCACATGAACTACTGCACCATGTTAGCAACTGAAATTTTACCCTGAACAAATGAGAGGGAAGATCAGGTTTCATCCTTCTAGTTTTAGTTGGGCACAATGAATATAAATGCAGGGTAGATGTTAGGCGCAGTTAGGCAGAGTTTTTTGATCAGCTTAAATCTTTGGTTAAGGTCTTATTTAAAGGTGGGCTTTGTTTTCTATTGTCATAACAATGTACTGAAATACACAGATTGACAAGGGCATGTCTTTTCACTACCTGGTGATGAGTATATACATATTAAATCATGCAGGCCTGTGGCCCCTTAAGAGAATGAAAAAGGTGATTTGAGGTCCTGAAGTCCTGTCTCTCTCTGCTTCCTCCCACCCCTTCCCCCCCCGGCCCCTGAAGACATGACGATGGATGAGGTGAGAGAATTCGAACGGGCCACCCAAGAAGCCACCAACAAGAAGATTGGGATTTTCCCCCCGGTGATCTCCATCAGCGAGACCCCCCTGCCGTCCTGTGCCCGCACCGGCCCCTCCAGCGCCCCCTCCACCCCCCTCTCCACCGAGGCGCCCGAGTTCCTCTCCGTGCCCAAGGATCGCCCCCGCAAGAAGTCGGCCCCCGAGACTCTCACCCTGCCCGACCCCGCCAGGAAGGAGTCTTCCGGCTTCCGCCTCCCCACCCTGTACCCCTGGCACTCCAGCACCAATCAGAACGAGTGACGGGCTCTGGCCCCTCCCACCTCCTCCTCCTCCTCCTCCTCCTCCTCCTCCTCCTCCTCCTCTTCAAATGAATCCCACGCCCACGCCCGCGCCCACGCCTGTCTGCCCCATAGCCCCATTGTAAATCCTTAAAGCCACAGGCAGTGCGTAAAATAGCCAGTCCTGAAACTTGCGCGGGGTGATTTCTCGGGTCACAATAAACTCGCCGGCTGTGCCGCCAGCAGTCGTCCCCCAAAATCTCACGGGCCGTCCCCCTCCAGTCATCCCACAGCTCTACAGGTGGTGTTTCAGTTGCGAATTCCCAAACTGATAGGCGATGTTCCAATCATCATCCCCTCCCCCCCCCCCCCCCAAAAAAAAACAACAAAAAAAAAGCTCCCTGGCCGTGTCCCGGTTCCTCTTGCCCAAGCATTCTGGGAGTGCCTCTGCCCTCTGCGCAGACCCGGCTGGGGTGTGCCGAATCAGACCCCTTTCAGATGGCTGCTCGTCTGGCGTCAAGGAACCAGCAGGGTGCGCAAAGCGGTCTGATTCAGCGAAACGCTCCAGCCGTTTGCCAAGAGAATTTGCATTAAATGTTCTGTGTTCTTTTCCTTACGTGTGCTCTTTCTTTTTTTTTTTCTTTCTTTCCCCCAGAAAGCCTTGACTTATAATACACTTGAAGCCCAGAATGTTCTAGTTTAAACAAACGACTGTTCTCTCATTAAAAATTTCTTCTCAATCACGCAAAACTTTGAAAGCAGATGCCCTACGTGTGGAGCTTAGGCCCGGGTCGTCCTGGCGACGCGGCGTTGCGTACGCTGCCGGCGATCTGCGTTTATACCTGCCGCAGTGCGAACGCGGCGTGAATGAAAGGGTTAATCGCGGGAGGTAGAATCATCGCGAGCGTCCCGTCGGCTCGGGAACGCGCGCCCTTAACGCGAGGGGCGGCGTCGGTCCGCGTCGCGCGACGTGCCCGCCCGGCGTGTCTGAAAGTGGCGGGGTTTTGTCTGCGAAGCGTGCGCGGCGGTTTTGTTCAGGAGCTCTTCTGCTATCCGCGTCCGCCCTCTCTGTCCTTTGGCTCCTTCCTCTCAGCTCAGATCTGAAAGCTCGCGGAGAAAAAATCGTACAATCACCGATCGAGACGACGGCACTCAGGTCTGCTCTAACCTTCTGCCTCATGGATGCTTTTGATACACAAAGCAAAAAAAAAAAAAAACCTGCCTCTCTCTTACTCGCTGGTTTTAACAATATTTACTCAAGTTGTATTTTTCTACACGTACCGACATATCAGTATACGTTCACACGTACCGGGTCCTGGTAGGTTTATACCCAACACACAACCACACAGAAGGGAGGAGCGTGTAAAAAAACGAATGTTGAAGGCATGTGGTGAACATCGAGAGCCGGCGAATCGTATTACATCGTTTGAAAGGGACGGATGTAAAAATAAACATGCCTTTGAGGCTCTGTTCTCAGATCCCAGGCGGGAGAGTGTATTGGAAAAATGGCACATGAACTACTGTGAACGTTTCTGTAATACACGGAGAATCTCGTCGAAGCTTGAACTCTAAACGGGAATCTCTGTTCCTGTCATCACCTTGGTCACGTAGGACATATGAGTAATGTGAATATTGTGATCATAGCGAGGGAACTTAACTTTGTCCCTTTTTTAAATAATCAGTATGAGTTTATCAACAGAGGTGGAAAATCCAGATTCAGAAAGTAAAAGTCCTCTCCAGTGTTTTGTTCCAATCAGCTGGATTTGCTAATTAGCATAATTCTTCATTGGAGGATGTACAATTAATTAGCGAAATCAGCTAGCTGAGTTCATGGGTGGAAGAACCATATGGCAGGACTTTTACTTTCTGACACCTGGGCTTTCCACCTCTGTTTATCGATAATAATCAACAGAAATACTTGTATATGATGAAGTCTAAAGTCATTTAACTGCATCTATGAATGAAGCAGGAATGCCCTGCTCACACAGAAAAGAGTAAATGTAAGTGGGTTATGGGTACAGTGGAGGGAGTTTAAGGGACAGGGAGATGAAGGGGAAGGACAGGAGACAGTAGTGAGACCCTTTGCACACCTGTCTCACGCTCCTGGGTAATTTCACACCGTTTGCCCTCTTTGGAATGCCAGTTGACATTGCTTGCCGTGTACCAGTTTTGATGGCTGAGAAAATATTTACGAATCGGTCACATTGCTAATTAGCCGCGCCAATAACTTTTTTTTGTGCATTTTTGGATACCGTGGAGGAAATGGCGGAATATGTAAGCTTGTACTAAAGGAATGCTTTTTAGGTAAGATTCTGTTACCTTACAAACATTTTAATTCCAGTGGTGGATTCTTAATGCCGCATGAAATATTTTAAAATGGTATATATACTGTTAAAACGGATTAGTTGGTGATGCCTAACGAAAACGTTTGTAAAAAAAAAAAAAAAAAATACTGAATGCAAGCTGATTGGCTGCCTAGTTACCCCTTGTATTATAAGTGATGCAGCAGCTTTTCAAATGAAAGTGAGCATGCTCCAAGACTACAGTTCTCCACTTAGTGCCTCAGCATGCGAAAGTGTATCTACAGACCTGTATACCAAATTTGTAGCATATTTGTATAATCCTTACTTAATGAATTTGTTTAAACACTGGGCAGCAAAGCTCTTCTCAGTTTTTTAGTGCAATGAGAAATTGGAGCACTGCTTATCATTTTAAGACATGCCATGCCATGCCAAACACATACATTGGAACCGAGAGCCAGTAACTGAACGATTACCTTCTTAAGTCATTTTTTAAAACTTATTAGAACTTTGGAGACCCTGTTTTTTCTTCGCCTACGGCAAATTGGCAAATCTGAAAAAAAAAAAAAAAAAACCTGTCGAGTTTAGGACACAGTTAATAAGAACCTATTTCTACCATCTTAATCTTGTCAGATGCTCATTTTGGGGCAGGTTCGTTTCCATTTGGGCGCCTTGTAATTTGTGTAGCAGCTAGGACAAAACGTAATAATTGAACTGACCAATGAGACAGCAGTAGTGTGATGAGAGATTTATTCACACAGTTATGATCACCTACAGGGTTGGGCCTTGATTAAAAAAATGTCCAATGAACAATCCCTGTTTTTATATGAATGAAATTGTTGTCCTCTCAAATCTCTGGCATAGACTCCTTTCTTTTTTTTTTTTGAAGATAGCCTTATTTGCACCACACGTGTGTTTTCCCCTTGAGAATGTCAACATTTTGTTTCAAGTTTTAGTTCATATGCTTGGTTATAATGACTGACAAGGTAAATACACGATAATTAATCATATGATATGAAACAACTATGACTTAGTTATGATTAGGTCATGTAAATAGTTTTTGCGTGAGATTCTCAGTTCTGTTTTTGCATTGTTCTATACAATTTTGAATATTCTGTGTCTTACGCTTGGATATGAAATTAAGCATTTGATTTGTTCTTGTTTTGACATCTAAAAGCAGGACTGGGTGGATTCATGGAGGGTTACCTCCCTTTCTATTCCTGAGTTGTTGTTTTTGTTTTTAGATTCATATTAGTTGTTCCTACAACAGTAATCATAATAGTATCCAGAAATCAGCTGTTATTATTGTGTTAGTGAACTTCCAGAAAACGGTGATCAAAAATAAAGGAAAGCCATCATTAAGTGGTTTGACAACCATTGGTATTGCTCAGAGGTTTATTGAAACTACACTCAGAACTTTGAGAAGCTGTCGCATGGAATAATAACACAGGGTGGTTAATAGATACTTGAGCACATGGAGGGTGGAATCTTCTATTTTAAAGCTTCTGTCTGTTTGGTCAGTATTACAAAAAAAAAACTGTATTTTTGTACATTGACTTGGTTAAAGATGGATAACTGAATCAAGAATTTAACAAGATGACGGACGTTTCACTGCAGCTTATTTGATATCTGATTTGTCTTTAAACTTGATTGCTTTCAGTTTACCAGAAAAATTGAAATGTAAAATTATATATGGTATAATGTATATGGTATATATAATATATACATATGTGTGTATGTGTGCCTGTGTGTGTGTGTGTGTGTGCGTGTGTGGGTGCATGGGTGCGTGCCTGCATGTGTGTGTGTGTGTGTGTGTGTGTGCGTGATTGGAGAAAGTATGTAACTGTCATTTCTTTCATTTATGCTGATTTTTACTTTTATTTGTTTTTTACAGGGTTTGCCTGATTTCAATTTTGTCTATTTTTATAGTGAGTACCGCTGTGGTTAGAGTTTTGTGTTGCTGTATCTTTTAATTATATGGCAAATTAAATAAAAGGACCAAGCTTTTAGTGTCATTGTTAATGCGGCTGGATACGCCAGGCTGCTGTGGTGTTTTCTCAGAAGTGCCATCCTTGTTCGGCTGCTGGAAGTCGCTCTGGGTTCTTCCATTTCGAGTCATTTTTATCGCTTATGTGTTTTTTTCTGTTTTGTTGTTGTAATTATCTTACATTTTTCTTAAATCTTGTAGTAAATAAAGGTTACTTGCAGTTGCGTTTTGTGTGGTCTTTATTGTGGAAATTAATTTATGTCGTTTATATGGGGACGAGCGCAGTTAAGACTGTTTTACTGATAATGTCATCATAAAACACTCCCGGTTTTCATTGTACATCACTGACATATTTTAGAATGTCTGCTTTTCAATAATACTTATTCCAATAACAACACTATATTTGACACGGTAAAATAGTAAGGAGAGAGACCGCAATGGCGGACTATTTTTTGTACATGTGTTTTATGACAGTAAACGCATGCAGTATTTACATCGGGCCGCTACGAGGCACCGTTTGAATATGGTTCCACATACAATCAGGGGATTTCACGGTGTTGGAGATTCTACGGTAGCATGACGTACATCTCGCGATTGCACATTTTTCACTTTCCACATCCAGCATGGCCGCGCTGTATGAGGGATTCACGTTGTGCGGACTTGCATCAGGGCAGAACTTTCCTGAGACGTGCGTTCAAGGCGTTGAATGTGGCAACGATTCAGACCATGTAGTAGTTACGGACTCCGGGAGATCCGTAACAGTTTACAAAGTAAGTTGGTACTAAATGGATCATATTCGCTAGTGTAACAGTCGTAGCTAACAAGCTGCTACACTGTCTCGTGTTGATCGGGACTACTGTCCCGCTTTCAAAACACGAGCATGCTTCGCTAGCCCCAGGAATTCTCAGGAGTGATGGAAATGTGCTCGTCAGACTGTGTTAATCAATTTACACAGTAGTTACTGTTAGCGAGGTTTAACGGTCTTGAACTAACACTAAGATGTAGAACGCAGACTTCACCATTGTTACATGTTCGGTTACATTTTGACGGTAGCGAGGTAGTTGATGTTATGATGCCTTACCATTCGAATACCGGCGACATTTAGACAGCAATTAATGTTAGTGCCAAATGAATCGCGTTAGATTACAGTAGAAATGTCACGATTCCCTAATATGCAGCCAGCTGCATCGCCGCAGGAACTCGCACTGGCACTGCATTTGGTATCCTGTTTTCTTGTTAGTTGGCTAGCCATCTAGCTCAGTAACTGGTTGACATGCTGATAGTGCTAGCTAGTCAGTTTGCGAACAAGTACGTCAGCTGTTGTGTCTGTATTTTGTATTTGTACGTCGACGTGTAAAGCCGGGCACCCACCGCACGCGTATCGGCCGCGAGCGCACTACGCGCGTATTACGCGCGTAACTGAAGCGTAGTTGAAGTACTGTTATTACAACGGCAGCGGGCGACGTCGTCTCCACCAGATGCGAACGCGTCGCGTACCGGCTGCGGAGCTCGCGCGACACAAGCGAACTGAAGCGTAGTTTTTCGCTTCAGTTCTATTTTTTCGGCTTGTCGCGCGTCACGATGGCCTGTTTATACACAGAAATATGCTCTAAAATACTAGGTATACATGCTCTGATTTATATTTCATCCTTATATTACTGGGGGTGTGTCCCTAGTTACCTCCCAGATATTTTATAAGCACCAAAAAAAAAAAATACAAGCCTTTTCGTTTTGTAAAAATAAATAAATAACTGGAACCTGCGGAAAAGGCAAACTTAGTTTCGCTGTCTTATTTTGCGGAGGGGGTGGGGTAAATTTGAAAATACACCACAGAAAGACGTAGCCTATCGCACTTGTACTTCAAAGCTTCCGGTGTTCATGGCGTTGTGGTGTTCATATCTCTTCAAGATTAAACTGTTACTGTCTTTTTCATGATTAGCTGATTTTACTAAATATGATCCTATAAATGTTTTGACGTGAATGACAAGACAACACGGGAAGTCCCAATGGTTGATTACGGATTATTTATTATTATTATGATCATTACATATTCTTCATGAAATTGGCACGCTTGTTAACCAAGCAAATAAATTAATACAGTTTGAGATTGATTGTTATGCAGGCTACGTTGCGATTTAAGTTTATGGTACTTCTTGAAAGCGTTTACTTTCTCACGTAGGCTATTTACGAGTTAACGAAATATTACCAAATTAACAAACTGAAAAAGGTCTCTCACCAAAGTATTCACTTAACCCATAATCAACAGTCGTGAACAAACGTGAAATACACGATGTAAAAGCCCACTGCAGACTGCGAGAGCTACTAGGAATATATAGCTTTTACGCAAGCCTTTGCGCGACACAAACGGAACCAGTGGAGACACCCTACGCGTCGCGCCGTGCTGCTTCGCCCTGCTGTTTACGCGACGCATACGCGACGCGTGCGGTGGGTGCCCGGCTTAACCCGGTTGTTCCCCGAGTGCGGAATCACCATCATCTAACTAACACAACGCTTGTTTTCCAGGTGTCCGATCAGAAGCCTCTGGGTAGCTGGACAGTAAAACAGGGACAAACATTGACCTGTCCCGCAGTGTGTAACACACTGACCGGGGAATATGTGGTGGTCACTGATAACAAGGTACCGAACCATTTAATCTTTCCGCAGCTCGTCAAGAGCGTTGTGCTCTCTATTTAGGCGCGAGTTGCATGTTTTGCGCCGTGTTTCTGTTATGCTTTTAAGTGCATTGTTTATGATATGTGGCCAAACTGTTTATGTCGTAGCAATCTGTGTAAAACAATGGAATTCAGCATTTGGACCGTTCATTCGGAGAATTACACTCCGCTTACCCTGCACGTGCTCTTAATGTGTCACTCCAGGTTATAAGAGTTTGGAAAGATGAGGACATCAATTTTGACAAAGTATTCAGAGCCACTGTGAGTATTGTTCTGCTCGTGATTTTTTATACATCATATTTGAGCTTGCTGATTAAAAAAAAAAAAAAGATTTGTTTTGCATAGTTTCTGTGCCTTTATAAAGAAAGCTGTTATCTCTGCACTTCACTGCATGCTAAAACATGCAATCACTTTGACTGAAATGACCTCACAAACTCTTCAGCAAATGTGGTTGAAAAATTTGCTAATAAGCACAATTCTTCAGCTACCCTGAACTTTCCACCTTTGCTTCACATTTTGTAGAAACTAGAGCAGTTTAAATAATCTTCTCTATTCCTCACCTACTTTTCATTACTTTGCTATAATTTTCCTTCCATGTCACTCATTTGATGATGCGCTTTCTCTCTCCCTCCATCTCTCTCACTCCCTCTCCCCCCTCTCCCTCTCTCTGTTCCTCCGTCTCTCTCTCTCTCTCCCCCAACCTCTCTCTCTCTCCCTCCCTGTCTCTCTCTCCCTTTCTCTCTCTCTCCTCTCTGTCTCTCTCTTCTCTCTCCTCCCCTCTATCTCTATAAACCCCTCCCCCTCCCTCTCTCTCTCTCTCCCTCTCTCCCTCCCCTCTATCTCTATCCCTCCCTCCCTCCCCCTCCCTCCCCCCCCCCCCCCCCCCAGGTGTCTGCTGATATAGACCGGGTCCACGCCGCCCGTGACAGGGAGCCGGCGGTGCTGTTCAGCCGCGGCGCTGTGAGACCGCTGGACTCCCTGCTGGCGGCTCCGCAGCAGCCCGTCGAGGACGTCCTGTCAGAGGAGGAGGTCATCAGGTGATCTGCGGGGGGTTTCCTGTGCGAATGTCGCTCCCTCGCTATAAGTGCACGTGTCTCAGCGCATGGAATGTTCTGATTGGTTATGTTCATTTTTGGCTGGACCGCAACAGCGGGGGCCAGCCCTACAAACGCAAATGTCTGTGACTGACTGAGTGAGTGAGTGATGAAGTTACACCATTGGTCGGCCGAGTTATGAAGTTACGCCATTGGCTCGGCCGGAGCGGTCCAGCCATACACACACTAGGTTTTGACCTGGTCTTGTTATGTTGAACTTCAAAGAAATCGCCACATTTCGGTTCAGTCCCGTCGTGACGCTCCCTGTCGCTCTGTCGCTCTGCCCGGCGTGGGTGGCGTTTCCCCCTGGTTGCCGTGCCGCTGGCGGCCTGAACGCCGCGGTGAGCGTGTGCCGGTCTGACTCCGTCGCGTGCTCTCTCTCGCTCGCAGGTGGAGCGGCAGCGTCGTGGAGGGGAAGCAGCTGGTCGTCATCTTCTCCACAGAACAGGTCAAACACTCTGCGCTCCGGTCACCTGCCAGTTTGTCAGTTTGTTTAGCTCGTTGAACGTAGCCTTTGGCGTGGGTCGCGGTTGTCCTCTTGGTGAAAGCTCGGCCTTTTGTCCTTCCCTGAATGCAAAGTTTTCCCTGTCCCCTTACAGAACGGGAATCACTTCCTGTATCTTCAAAGATTCAACCCAAACTCCACACAGAAGTACAGACTGGACACGGAGGGAACTGCCCACCATCCAATAAGTTTCTCAGCATCTGTACAGGATAACAGTATAAGTCTTCTCTATTTATGTAAGTCCGACAGCCTCTGCTTTTTTTGCATACCAGTATTATTTTCACCCCCTAAATATTCTTTTATACCCCAAATAAAATACTTTTACACTGTTGATTTTCCCTCCCCTCTTTGTATATGAATGTTCCAGAAAATTAAATTGAACTTCAGTAGTTTTTGTTTAGCTGTGTAATAAGATCTGCAGGCTAAATTGTTGTAAGTGAAGCGCCAAACCATACCCGACAGTCTCTGAAAGTGATGACTCCGTGTGTGTGTGTGTGTGTCTCTGTGTGTCTGTGTCTCTGTGTCTGTGTGTCTGTGTCTCTGTCTGTGTCTGTGTGTCTGTGTGTGTGTGTGTGTGTGTGTGTGTTTTATTTCCCTCTCAGGTTCCGATGGCAGTGTGTTCCAGAGCCTGGTTCAGAGGGGCGGGGCCCTGGGGGAGGAGCTGCAGACCCTGCCCCGCAGCCTGCTGCTCAGCTTGCCCGTGGGGGAGGGGGCCCTGGCCTCCGCAGCCCTGCTCGCCCTGGACCAGGCCCACGTGGCGGTGGTGGGCGTCCCCCACCCCTCCGCTGGGGCTGGGAAAGGTGATGCGCTGTCTGTTCATATACACACACACACACACACACACACACACTCACATGCACACACACACACACACTCTCACATGCACACACACACACACACACGCACACACACTCACATGCACACACATACACGCATACACATACAGGCACACGGATATGCAAGCACACGCGCACACATACAGGCACACACATATGCTCACGCACACAAACGCATGCACACAGGCATGCACACACACACACACACACACACACACATACATGCACGCGCTCATATACACACGCATCAAGACTGCAGTTACAAGAAAGCGAGGCAATGCTTTATGCATGCACACACGGTCTGTGGAATGTGTAAAAATTGGAAGTTGCCTGTTCCGTGTGTGAGATTGCAGTCTTGGTTGTTATTCCCCTTCTTTTGCCGTTGATATTTTCCAGTGTTACCACATGATCTCAGTTTGTGCACCAATAGTCTTTGTTATTGACCAGCGGGGATCCGTGGTGATCTTCAGCATGATCCAGTTCACATATGTATGAATGCTGCATTTAGCATCAGTTCATGGCTCCATCACCAAATCTTTCACACTCGGCCTCACCACAGAGGCAAAAATTCAGTCTCTTTAACTCCGCACAATGTTAAAAGGCCACGTTTAATATATTCCATATTTATACATTTCACTACTTCAGACTAAAGAATTTACTTCCTTAGTGAAATTCAGTAAACTCATCCTAGAATTATTATTTACTATATATTCATTACATCCTTTTTGTTCGATTAAATTCCTTTATTTAACATTTGACGTATAGATTATTTGCAACACTTGTGTACAAACATGTTCTGAAGCGTTTTTGTATAAAAGTGCACTGCACTTCTCTGCACTGAACATTGCTGTTCTTTAGTGGTGGAGGTGCGGTCTGTAGAGTGAGCTCGTGCTTATTTCCCTTCTCTCACAGACTACCTGTGTATATGGAACACAAACTTCCAGACCCTGCAGGCAAGCAAGGAGATGACCGGGAGAATATTTGGACAGGTCAGGATTGTGGCCTTTAATTCATTGCATGTTTCTGGTGTATGGCTTTTTTTTTTTTTTTTTTTTTTGGCCATAGCTGTGTTGGATCCCTGTCCCTCCCTCACTACCCATCTTCCGCCGTGGTCTGAAGACGCATCTCTTCAGACTATACCTGGACTAACTGCCACCACTCTGTGAAGCGTTTCACTTTAAATCCCCCCTTTCACGACACTCATGTTACATGTACCCCCCATTCCAGCACTTTTTGTCATTTGTATTTTCATCCTAATATTGTAGCTTGTTCTTCTCCCTAGTTTGGCTTGGCATAAGTTAGGTCAGAATAGTGTTCACTGCCTGAACTGAATTGTGTTCTTGACTATGAATAGCTGTACGAAATGAGTATTGTACCTTATCAGACCTGTGTTTTGTAGTTGTCTAATGACCACAATATGCACTTTTGTACGTCGCTTTGGATAAAAGCTTCTGCTAAATAAATGTAATGTAAATGTGATGTAATGTGGTGTAATGTAATGTAATGGATAAATGCTGTGCATCCCTCCACAGATCTGGGGCCACACGGGGAAGCTGTATGTTCCCCACGGGAAGTCCCTGACCGTCGTGCCGTACGAGGTCCAGCGGTCCTCTCTCGCCACGGCCCTGGGGAAGCTCAAGCAGAGCGGAACCGAGGGTGAGCTGCTGATCTCGTGCCAGGGGAAATGCTGCACAAGCCCACAGATTGTGACATCACCGGGACCTCTTACCGTCCGTCCAATCAGCCGATCCACACACCGTAACGACAGGCTTTACCTGCACAGAACTTTGCCCAGTTTGACACACTCACAATAAGTAGTGCTGTACAGTCCTGACAGGCATATGCATTTGCAATACTTTTTCTTTATTAAGTAAGGATGTCTACAATGGGAAGAATACATTTAACGTCAAGTCTTGAAGGAAATGTGATTGGATTTTTTTCTCGTTTCTTAAAGGAGCAGCTCCTGTCCTGTCGTGGAGTTCCCTGCTCCACGGAGACGAGGCCCAGCCACAGAGAGCCTCTCGAGGGGTGGAGACACGCAAGAGCGTAAGACGCACCGCTTTACGTTTCGTCTGAGCGCAGTGCGTGTGGACGGAAGGATCATCTAATGCAGTGGTGTCAAACTCGTTGCCATGGAGGGCCGTGTGTATGCAGGTTTTCATTCCAGCCTCAGATCTTGATTATATAATTAGTTAAATTATTTGCTGAATTAGGGATGCAGGTTTGTGCACAATGGTGACCCGACGTCTATGGTGACCCGCATTGTCTAAATAAAAATTTTCTTATATTCTGTGCTTCAATGCAGTTAAACGCATATGGCTGAATGAGTAATTGGACTCAATTAAGGCAGCATTAATTGGTTGGAATGAAAACCTGCATACACACGGCCCTCCATGGCAACGAGTTTGACACCACTGATCTAATGGTTTGAATGTGGGCCACACCCAGCAATACTGCGTGGGCAGTGTGATCTTCCCCTAACGGAGCTGGTTTACTGCACTGGCTGCATCACAGAAGCGCTGACGATGGGCACTGCTGTAATTGCTTTTGTTTTTTTTTGTTTTGCTGTCCCCTTTTTATAGAAACTGAGTCGAAAGAGTCAAGCAGGCTCCAGCCTCACAGTGGACCAAGTTCTTGAGCGAATAACGGTAAACAGACGCAGTCGACGCATGATTACCTGACCTCTGTCGTCGGCGCCATCACTAGGTTGTGATTGGATTTTTTTTGTGTGTGCTGCTGGCGTCCATTTTGAGGTTTCGGTGCGATTGCGTGCCTCTCTCTCTCTCTCTCTCCGCCCTGCTCAGGCCGCCCCAGAGGACGAGGTTCAGACGGAGGTTCAGGTGTACCTGAGCTCAGCCGCCGCCCCCGACCTCCAGCTCACCGCGGGCCGCCTGGCATCTCAGCTGGTGGCGCGCAGCCAATCGGAGCCCGGCTTCTACGCCCACGGTGCCCTGGCGCAGCTGGTGCGCACGCGCTGTCTGTGTCACAGGTGAGGGTGCATGGGTGCCCACACCCCCCTCACACTACGGGGGTTCCACTTTGGATACTGAAATCGAAAAGTGTATATACACTACAGTGTAGTGTCGGGTCGAGAACCAAGGCCAGGGCTTAGGTTTGGAATAGCAAAATGGTGTTAATGCATCAGAAATGTACACCGCATCGTCTGAAATTCCAGCCATGCTATCAAAATGTTTTTAAAGGATATCATTTAACCAGGTATTACAAAGTCATTTCATAGGGAGTGGATACGTTTTTTTTGTTTGTTTCTTTGAATGATTTTCATCTGCTGAGAGTAAAACTTTTATGGTGAGCTCTTGTGCGAGCAGTAGTTGCAAATGATGTCAGTATTATTACATTCCAAAGCAGAGAGAGTGACACCTTAAAAAGTCTTTGAGAACCACTTTTTTCCTTTGAGTAAACCCTACTGTGCCTTGTTCTGTCATGTCATGTACCGTTTCCCCGGAAACCTTGTTTGTTCTGCAGTGTTTGCCCTGACCTCCTGATGGTGGCTCTGGAGAAGAAGGACTACTGCCTCACGCAGCTCTGTCTGCAACACTTCCCCGACATCCCAGAGGCTGTGACCTGCGCCTGCCTCAAGGCCTTCCTCAGGTGAATGTCATTAGCTGTCACTCACAGCCCAAAGCCACGCCCAGGCACAAAATGGCTCCTCCTCCAGGGCCACAGGGATTTTTTTTTTTGCTGTACATGCATCAGTTTGCTAAGGCAAGTGTGAACAACAAGGTGCAATACCTATAGAAGATGCAAGTATCCTGGGGAAGGAAAGCCAGACATGAATTTGGAAACCTGTTGAACTTGTACTGACTTGACTAGAACGTCTTCATCTTTCTTTTGTACCTGTGGTTCGGTAAAGTGCTTAGAAGTCCAGGGTGGTGGGGAGAGATCATACTTATGTTTAGACAGGCCATAGTCATTTTCCATCCTGTCCCTTTTTTTATCATTTCCTCCCAATGTGCTGATTCCATAGCTGTGCTTCAGCTGCATATTCTCGGTTTGGATATTGTGTATCGTCACAATTTCCCCCCCCAATGTGCTGATTCCATAGCTCTGCTTTAACTGCATCTTCTGGGTTTGGATGTTATGTATTGCTGCTGTGGTTCCCTCCGTCCCCCCCCCCCCCCCCCATGGTGTACATTTTTAACTGGAGGGCCCCCCCCCCCCCCGTGCCTCTCTGTCTGCAGTGTTCCGGACGGCGACCTGGAGGCGGTGAGCGTGGAGCTGGACAGCCTGTCCTTCATGGAGAGCCTGCTCTCGGGGAGCGGCAGGGAGGAGGGCCAGCAGAACGGCTTCAGCCCCGTCCCCCCGGAGGAGGAGGAGGGGGAGGAGGAGGACAGCTGCGACGTCCACAGTGCCCCCTGCAGGCCGGAGAAGGCGCCGGCGTGGCTGGCGCGTGAGACCCCCTGCCCCGTGGGGCTGAAGAGGGCCGCCCTGCTGTATCCTTCTGTCGCTGCGCTGAGGGCGCTCTCTGAGCGCATACTTAAGGCTCTCTGATAGCGTGTACTTAAGGCTCTCTGATAGCGCATACTTAAGGCTCTCTGATAGCGCGTACTTAAGGTTCTCTGATAGTGCGTACTTAAGGCTCTCTGATAGCGCATACTTAAGGCTCTCTGATAGCGCGTACTTAAGGCTCTCTGATAGCGCATACTTAAGGCTCTCTGATAGCGCGTACTTAAGGCTCTCTGATAGCGCGTACTTAAGGCTCTCTGATAGCGCGTACTTCAGGCTCTCTGATAGCGCGTACTTCAGGCTCTCTGACGTACTTTAGCACGTTTTTTTTTTTCTCTATATAAATGGCGGCCGTGCCGATCCTTGGCATTGCTGTGAGTGAGCTCTGTGGTTGTGAATCCCGGCACTTTGTTGTTGAGAATTGGACCGGGTCGGTACTGTGATGAGTTCCTTAACTTTGGGCTCTCAGGAACGAAGTCCTGCAGACGGCGTACAGCGAGAACTTCCTGCTCCCGCCCCTGAAAGACCTCTCGGCTCAGCAGGTTATCGTGAGTGTCTGTCCGTCGCTTCCGTGAGGTCGTGTGCACCAGCTCTCCTCATTAGCTGTGAGGCTGAAGAACAGTAGCGAATGCCTGTTTTCTCACACACGCACCCCCCCCCCCCCCCTTATGTGTTCCAGCTGTTTCTCCAGTACCTTCACTTCCTGTATTTGAAGTGTTCGCAAAAAAATGTCGGTTCACAGACGTCTGGTTTGAGATCACCTACAGTTACGCAGGTTTGTACACAGACACGCACATTCTCAGTGATGTTTAAGCCTATGTTGGATTTTGAGTTGATGGGGTTCTTTCGTTGCAGATCGTGGACTGGGTTGGCTTGCTGCTCGATGCTCATTCTCAGTGATGTTTAAGCCTATGTTGTATTTTGAGTTGATGGGGTTCTTTCGTTGCAGATCGTGGACTGGGTTGGCTTGCTGCTCGATGCTCATTCTCGGTGATGTTTTTTGCCTATGTTGGATTTTGAGTTGATGGGGTTCTCTCGTTGCAGATCGTGGACTGGGTTGGCTTGCTGCTCGATGCTCATTTCACCGTATTGGTAATGGCTCCTGACGCGAAGGAGCTGCTGTCCCATCTCCACAAGTTTGTAAGATCACAGGTATGTTTTTTTTTTTTTCCAGTGAATCTTAAGAAGAAACGGTTTTCCTGTAATCAAGACGGCGAAATGGAGAGTATTACGATATGGTGGATTTAAAATATTGTCAGAATAAATGCATTATTATTGACCAAGCTTCAGATTCTTCCCTCTCCAAAAAAAAAAAAAAAAAAGCAATTGGTCTCCTGCAACTTGTTAGGAACGCAGCACCATTCCTAGTCAAGTCATTACATCGCTTGCTTGTGAATTGTCGATTCTAAGATTCTCTTGGAAGTGTTTAAGCAATCAGTGGCTCAGCATCAAAATATTTAACTGACCTTTTAGTGACCTTTTCAGCATGTGCACATCTCCCCTTAGATGTGCACATGCTGGCTTTCTGGATGTTTCTGAGGTACAT
The DNA here is from genome assembly GCF_018555375.3 of Anguilla rostrata. Classification (NCBI taxonomy): domain Eukaryota; kingdom Metazoa; phylum Chordata; class Actinopteri; order Anguilliformes; family Anguillidae; genus Anguilla; species Anguilla rostrata. The sequence goes on from NC_057934.1 coordinate 68,713,174, forward strand.
CACAGGAGAAACTGGGGATAATTTATGTTGTCCTTATGCACATAAACTGTGGCAATCCCTACTCTTCCAGAACCATCCATTGAAGGTTTTTTTTTAACCTGTATCTGTTTTGCATTGCTCCAGTTTGCAATTTTTAGTTTTTCAGTTTCATTTATTTTCATTGTCATTTCATTTTATTTTCACTGTATGCAATTTCAGCTGCAAAACTCCACAAAAGTTTCTGTGTAAATAGTGTGTAATAATAATCATCATAATAATGACAATAATAGTTGTAATAATAATAATAATTGTTGTTGTTATTCTAATTATTATTGTTGTTGTTATTATTATTATTATTATTATTATTATTATTATTATTAATCTGTTTTCTCTGTGTACCCTTTGTTTCAGGTTAAATTGTTCTCTGAACTGGGGAAAATTCAAGGGAGTCTTCAGGAGCTTCACAGGGCCAAGCCTTCTGAGGACGTTGGCCAGTACTCCATCGAAGTGGTAGAGCTGTTTTAGAAAAAGAAGAGATGTACAGATTCTTTTAATAAACCGTGCTGCTCTTTACCCTGTTCACCATCATTGACTCTGTGGTTGTGTACACTTTGCACCCCTTGCCCCATATAGTGACGTCCTCAACCCATAATTTAAAACAAAGGCAGTCAGCCAGTGCTTGATATTTCTGATGTATTCCTTTGAACACACAAATTGTTGGTTGTGTATAAGCAGACATCTGAGCCGTGTGTTTTTCCCCACAAAAATATTTTTGTAATCTGTGCCTTCAACTTTTCTTGAACAATGCATTTTATTGGTATGTTTTATAGAATATTTTCCCCCTCTTACACCATATATGACATTTATTGTCTGTGTTAGATCTGGACTATTGGAGGGTAATCAATAAAGTTTTTACCTTTTTTTTCTACTGGAAGTCGAGCGAATCTTCAAGAACTGTCCTCCAGTATTTGCTTCCGTATGTCATCAGTGAATTAACATGTTCTGCTGTTGTGTCATTTAAAATAAAACAAGTTGTCCAGCTTTTAAGGTTGTTTTGTTTTAATGTACTTTCTGTTTTCATGGTTTTATCATTTCTATTTATCTTGAGTTTTACTTGTGAATTATGACAGTTGTGTCAACTGTGCTCAAACCCACATTTTGAATGCAGTCCATAATTATCTATCAGTAGCGTACCTATCACACTATCTGTACTCTTGGGCCATTTGAAAGGAATGATGACGTGCAGACTTCAAGGGATAACTTGCATACTGCTTGCAAGTTGTATACAACGTGTATACTCAGTAGTAGGCAAGTACGTTGGCCACAGAACTGCCAGCCCAAGAATATAATTGTTCTGACGTTTTTTCAGTCCTGTTCACTATAGTGCCACTGAGAGGTGCTATTTCTCACTATTCTGAATGTAGTACCACGATTTCTTGCACGTGTACTAAATATGTCTTGCGTTGCTTTAGTATTACACCTGCGTGAAACGCTCTACAAACTTTGGAGTTTGTGATGCACTGAGATTTCATTATTTCATAACGATTTCCTGCTTCTTGTAACAGCTGCAAAATATTACGTAGTCGGCAGGATTCGAACCTGCGCGGGGAGACCCCAATGGATTTCTAGTCCATCGCCTTAACCACTCGGCCACGACTACTGTACGTTAAAATAGAGCGCTTTTTTGTCACTTGATTGATCACTTCATTGACGATTATGCAACATATTATTTAATTGTTGGAAATATTGTATTTTTTGCCGAGGGCAGATATTCCACGTTGTTCTGTCATGTTGATGTGGTACCACCTGCTTTTGTGCTTACAGATATTAGTTATGTAACTGCAATTATTACATCATCCTCGTACAGTGAGGGGCTGTTAAAAGCATTTGTTGCGATATTAACACGTTACGTGTTTTCAAACCTTCAGTCTCATATCTCATCTGTACGTTTTTCTTGCAAGCTAATTTGTTTGAATAACCCGGATCCATCGCTACCGCCATTACCCCCACTGCCAGCAAAACGAAGAATCCGTTACGTTTTACTGTAGTTTCAGCCTGGGCAGCTGCCTCCTCGTTGCCCAGGTAGAGTTTAGCTACATTTAGAAGAGCCTGGGTCTGCGTCACCCCGTGAGGTACCTAAGGTGAACTGATATTCGACACCCATTTTCCCTACTAAACCTGGCTATCGAGCAAATGAAAAGCGCTACCTATGGCGGGCTCGCGTATTTCATTTGTAACAGCCAACACCGCTTGCCCTGTAGCCTAGCTAGTTAACAAGACACTACGATAATTCTGACAAGAAGAAAAGCTCCTCAACAGTTACCCACATACATTGTATCTATGAACGTTACCTATAATTTCAATTTCAGGTTCGCCACTATTTTAACGTGACATAAATATACGTAAATAAATAAATGTAATGACTTTTGTGGACCACGTTACAGCATCTTAGTAGGCAGCATGGTACTGATCACGCACTTGATGATGCCAGTGAATCGGGACAACAATTACGAGGTCAAGTGTGCGAGGTCTACTAATTAGTTAGCATTTTGTTAAAAGTGTAATTTACTATTAACCTTGGTTTTACCTTGGTGTTTGAAGCTAATTTTCGGGAATTATCTTATGCTAATCAAGTTAGCCAGTCCACACAGATCATCTACTCAGCTAATCACTGTGTTTGGAAATTGTAGGCTTATTCGCTACATTATTCAGCCATTCTGTCTCATTCTGTCTACTGGTTTCAAGGGACCAATCATTTAATCATTTCCAGACTACGTAGAGCCATTTTGTCCACCAGCCATGTAATCATCGCTGTTCAGATGCATTCTAATGGCCCTCATTTTCGTGCTGAACACAGGATTTAGTGTTTATTCTTATCCTGATTCTTACACTTATCATCATATTTGCCCCCCTCCTCCCCTTACCATAATCTTTCACAATAACCTAGCCACAATTACCCGAAGGAGCTGGTTTTCCTTAGGACAGGATTAATCCCATCCATTTTTTGTAACCCAACAAAACGTTGCAGATTTGTTATCCACAGAAATACAAGTCAAATAGAGACTGACAGTGAAGTTGGGAACCCAAAGGGTGTAACACATTGTATTTTTTGATTCTGTTGCAGAAAGGTCAAATGAAACCCTTAAGAATACTCTTAATTGATGAAGCCTTTACTGGATCAATATTTCCCCTATGTGGGACCTTCCTGTTGACCGCTATTCTGTTCTTACATATTCCATCACTTGGATACATCCCGTAATGTGCATAGCTATTCCATGTTAATATAACAGTGACCTTTCCTGTTGCCTTGAATCACATTATATTGCACAGTGTCATAGTGCATGGTGACATTCACAGTTTCTCACAAAGTTCTTCAATGGTTTGTGACAATGTGGCCTACTGCCAACCTTGACCTGCTGGTAGTCAACAAAAAATGACGGACATTACATTGCAATTTATTCCATCACAACCACAGAAGTGGGGAACATCCGTGTGACTCTCAGGAATACGAAAATGCAATATCGCCAAGAAGGCCCCGACCAGGCCAATTAGTAATCAGCAAGCGTAATGTCAACCCAACAGACAATTTGTATTGTAGTTTAAGGAAAGTACCGCTAGACAGAAAACCTGTCTTTGCACAGCTATTGTACCATTATTCGAAGGAAAATCCAAATAAAGATTATCTAAAGGGGGTCAGGGGAGCTGTGGTGCAACCTGAAGAGGTGAGTCTTCTGACCACAGTGGGAAGATGGGCAGGGTTTCTGCTGTTCTGACCGCAGTGGGAAGATGGGCAGGGTTTCTGCTGTTCTGATTGCAGTGGGAAGATGGGCAGGGTTTCTGCTGTTCTGACTGCAGTGGGAAGATGGGCAGGGTTTCTGCTGTTCTGACCGCAGTGGGAAGATGGGCAGGGTTTCTGCTGTTCTGAATGCAGTGGGAAGATGGGCAGGGTTTCTGCTGTTCTGACTGCAGTGGGAAGATGGGCAGGGTTTCTGCTGTTCTGACTGCAGTGGGAAGATGGGCAGGGTTTCTGCTGTTCTGACTGCAGTGGGAAGATGGGCAGGGTTTCTGCTGTTCTGACTGCAGTGGGAAGATGGGCAGGGTTTCTGCTGTTCTGACTGCAGTGGGAAGATGGGCAGGGTTTCTGCTGTTCTGACTGTAGTGGGAAGATGGGCAGGGTTTCTACTGTTCTGACTGCAGTGGGAAGATGGACAGGGTTTCTGCTGTTCTGACTGCAGTGGGAAGATGGGCAGGGTTTCTGCTGTTCTGACTGCAGTGGGAAGATGGGCAGGGTTTCTGCTGTTCTGACCGCAGTGGGAAGATGGGCAGGGTTTCTGCTGTTCTGAATGCAGTGGGAAGATGGGCAGGGTTTCTGCTGTTCTGACTGCAGTGGGAAGATGGGCAGGGTTTCTGCTGTTCTGAATGCAGTGGGAAGATGGGCAGGGTTTCTGCTGTTCTGACTGCAGTGGGAAGATGGGCAGGGTTTCTGCTGTTCTACCTGCAGTAGGAAGATGGGCAGGGTTTCTGCTGTTGCTGTTCTGACTGCAGTGGGAAGATGGGCAGGATTTCCGCTGTTCTGACTACAGTGGGAAGATGGGCAGGGTTTCTGCTACTACTGTTCTACCTGCAATGGGAAGATGGGCAGGGTTTCTATTGCTGCTGTTCTGACTGCAGTGGGAAGATAGGCAGGGTTTCTGCTCCTGCTGATGTTCTGACTGCAGTGGAAAGCTCATTCCACCTCAGTCGGCCAGAACAGACAGGAGACATGGCCTGGAATTGCAGGTGCACAGAGAGGAGGGGGATGCTAGATGTCCAGAGGTAGCAGAATGGAGGGGTCTGGGGACAAAAAGTACATGCAAGGGATGGCCAAGACAGCTCAATTTGCTTATCCATCCATTTTCTATACCCACATATTCGTGGCTGCCTGGTAGCCAAGTCTTAGGATATTCCATGCGTGAAGCCAACAGAAACAGTGAATGGAGGCAATTGGGCAAGCTTTATTTTAGATATATTTTGTAATGTCAAAAACCAGTTTATTAGCAGTGTTTGTTTTAGGAAATTTTACTGTAACAAATCAATACGAGCTTGTCACTGCATCTGGTTATGTAGCTAAGCTGGGTGATGTTGTGGCACTAGTGTGTAGGGTAATTAATTTACTGTGTCACCTCACAACTTCACGCTGCAGAATATCTGCGTCTGTGCGGAGTTGGCGTGTTCTTCCCAAGTCTGTGTGCAGCTGGTCTGCTCTCATTTCCTCCCACAGAATTTCCCAGAAAGACATCTTGTCTTGGTTAAAAACGACGTTACACTGTTATCTGTGTGTCCTGTGGTGGACTGGTATCTTATCCAAAATGTTATCTTGCCTTGTTGTGTCCTATGCCTAAGGGGGGGGGGGGGGGGGGGTGGGGGGTTGGTTTGGGAAACCTTAGCATAGCACTGAAAACTATTTGGATGGATTTACAAAAAATTTTAGGGGATTTTTGACCACTGTCAAAATTGTATCATTTCAAATGTATCTTTAATTTCTTTGGAGTATTTATGTTCTATTTTCGTTCATATTTAACTGTGGCCAATGTGTGAAGAACACTGTGAACAGCAATTAAATCAGATCCCCACTTTTGAAATGTCAAGAATGAGTAAAAAGGATCAAAAGGAAGACAGACAACTTCTGAAACCTACGCAGCATGAAGAATTGAAGATGTGTCTCTACATTTTATGCTTTTTGTGCTTCTTTTGTGAAGGCAGTGGGACCTGAAATAAGATTCTGAAATAATCAGTATGGAGCTGGGTCGATTTGGCAGCTGGAGGCCCTTGAAGAAGACAGGAACTGGAGATGGAAATGAGCTTTCAACTGTATCCGTTACAGTGGATCCGATTTCAACCAGTGCAATCTTAGGTGACTGAGGGACACAAAAAAGCAGGTGTTGAAAGCAGGTGCTTCCACACAGGTGCGGTACCTCAGTTAATTAAGCAGCTAACGTCCCACTACAAAAAGTATTGGGCAGGTCTGGTTGTCTATAACTATGACTGGCGTGGCTAGAAGATGAGACCTGAGTAGATTTGAAGGAGGAATGATTTCTTGGGCATGTTTGGCAGGAGTTTCAGTGATGGAGACAGGACAACCAGATGATGTTTTCAGAGGAACAGGGTCTAAGGGGATACGCGTCAGGAAACACATAGTCCTGGATCACAGTGTCTGTGCGTAGTCTGGCTGCAGTACACAAACCACTCGTAATACCTGGTAGTTTTTGCAATTGCAAGTACGAGAGTGCAAAGAGTAAAAATCAATAACTGAGCAGTAGAGAAATGTAATCTGTGCAGATGAATCATCCTTTCGCATATGCTCGATAGATGGAGGAGTGCATGTGTAGTACCTATTTAAAGAAGCATACAGGCCTAAGTGTTTGGCTCCAATAGCAAGGCGTTTGGGAAGCTTTTATTAATGGTGTGGGGTGCAAACCATGGCATGGTTTGGGCACAGTCATTGCCATAGAAGGCAGGATAAATTCTAATCATTACTTACAGATTCTCCATGATCACCTGAAATCCATGTTGCAGCATTTTCTCCTGTTTGGAAGGGTGACTTCCAGGATGACGATGCCCCTATCCACAGAGTATGTGTACTCAAGGTTTTGATGAGCATGGCAAACATGTTATGCAATTGCCTTTTCAGTCACAAGATCCAAACCCGATGAAGCATCTATGGAAGATTCTGGAATTACATCTGAAACCGTATTTTCCAGTGATCTCCATCAACAGGCATACGTTGATTAACTTTCTCATGAAATAATTGTGCCACTGCCCCAGTTCTGCCCCTCGTGCAGAATTCCAGGCAATGGTAGGTTCTTTGCCACTGTGGATACTGATCTTGTGACACATGGTTGCCCAATGCCCCATTATGTGACTTCATATTGGTGTTTCCTTTTTTGGCCATTACCTGTGTTGTATACTTCTGTGGAACATTCTCCCAAAGAAGTAACTGAATAAATATACCTACAGGATGAGTAGCTATTCTGAGGTGTTTTTTCAATATTTTAAAAGACAGATTTTTTTTAAAAAAAAGGTATGATCGATAATATTAAATTGAAGACAATTTTTTTAAAAATGGGAATATGCCTAGTATAAACACTTTTGAATCACTTAGGGTCACCAACTTAAATTTGATTTAAAATTGCTGCAAGGACTTCTTCATTTTTCTAAACATGCTTGTGAAAAAAAAAAACATCAACAAGCTATGAACTTATCATAGGAAAAATAGTAGCCAACTAGTCACCTATGCATTTAGATGAAAAGTATTTTTTATGTGTGATGTGCAGGGCTTCTGCGATGTGCTCGATACTGAAGAATGCATAAGGGATGCATTGGTGAATAGCACCTGGATAAAAACAATGGTAAGAAAATAAATACACGGAGTAGGCTTTTTTGGAAAACAGTAAAAATAAGGACAGGCAGTTGCCTTGACATATATTGGATGAATACGGACACAGTAACTTCTCAAGGCAAACTTTGTTTACACTTTGAGTGGAACTTCATTTTTGACTGTGCTTTGTAAGGGGCCAGGTTTTTAATAACACATGTCACATATTCAGCCTTAGATTGAAGGGCATTGCTTGGGTACTCATTAGATTACATAATTGGGTGAAGGTCTGATACTGGAAAGCTTTCTCAATTATGTTGCACCTAGATATCAAAGTGAAGATTAGTGTGTTCAGACTAGGCAAGAAATACATCTAGTAACATTTTATTTTATATATACACTTTGTTTTGTTTGCATATGTTTATGTAATCTTAACAACCACTACACTGAAGACTAATACAACTGACATAAAGAATAAATTCACTACTATTTTTAATTTCGTTTTCCATTTTTTCCTTGTGTTATCACTAACAAGAAACTTCTCAAATGAAAGATTTGTAATGTCTGGGGATATCTCTAATTCTGGTGAGTCAAAGGAACAGAACAGACAAGAATGGACTTCTCTCCATAGACAATATTTTCTTAATTAATGGTTTATCTAATGATCAGATGGAAAATGCATAAATCCAAATATATCAAATCAGTCAGACATGTAAGTTGCAGTGCACAGTGCAATGTTCAACCGTCCTCTCATACAGTGAGAAAGGAATCAGAAAAGAATTTACAACACAAAAACTACCAGAAGACTTCATTCATTAACTTAACTTATTGATGCTTTGTTAATTTTGGCTGTCCCGTAAATCCATTGCTGTGATAGCAAAACAGAAAGATTAAATGATTACATTAAGCAAATATATTCACCTGGAGAATAAAACCATTGCACTCCATTTGACAAACCGTCTTAACAGACTCAAAATATGAATGGAAACTGCAATTGCTTCAGTTTTTATCAGCAAAATGTCGTATTGACTGAATATCATTAAAACCCATATAGCCTGAAACATATTCTGAATAGCAACAATAAAATGTCATTTCTGTTGCGTAGTGCTGGAGTTCTTTAACCAGAAGAGGTAGCTACGGGACTGAGCTTCATTCATGCGTTTCACATTCCAATCCAGAGCATAAATTGCCGTCATACAACGTGCTGTAGAGCGCTACGGTCCTGTAAATGGAATCACTTCGATGACTCAAGGTGTCGATGCTTGTAGCCCACTATTTGGTACTAACACGTATTATTTATATTACGAGCTATCAATAAAGAGGCTTGTACACACGGGGACTTGTACCAACATCTCTTTTTTGATTGGGTATAATCTTGACGTCCGGTGACATGGTTTACTGAATGTTTTTGTTTTCATAATAGAGTAGGTAGCGAAGTATCGTTTCAGTGCACTTATAGCTCGCGGCATCACAATATCTACTACTGTATTTTCAAAGTGAAGAAAATGTAAGAAAACGGTGAACTTTTGCATAGCATTTTTGGAAATAATATGTAAGCGTAAATAAACAATCGCGTAAGCAACGGGCTCGCACTGCCAAATTATTGAGCTAACATGGCCATCACATCACCGCGGAGCCTTAGCTGTTTCGCTCCTATTGTAGAGTAGAGATCACGTGACCCTCGTACTAGGCCTGCTGTCTGTTTTCAGTGGAGGGAGAGAGAGGAAGAAAAATGGCGACTGTAGGCGACCCGGAGCGGGACGCCGGCCATTCTGTTTGAGCTTTCTCTCGCTAACTGAGTCCGGGGCTTAGTGGGACTACTTCTCGGTTATCTACGGAGGTTCAACTACCAGGCGGTACCCGTTTTCCCGGGTTTACGTGGGCGAGTTGCGCGCGAAAACTGAAATTGAAAATAATACATTTGTATCTATATAATGAGGGGGAGAAGAGGCAGGCCGCCTAAACAGGCGCTGATGCAGGAGCCTTCCCCCGGGCCAGTCCGCGGTTTGAGACCCAGGCGAGGATTACGTGGAAAGGGTAGAGGTACGACCGATGTCGAAATTGCGACTCCCAGGAGGGGAAATTACCACTCCTCGAGAGGCAGGAGGAAAGTGGGATCAACCACGACATCAAGGGGTAGAGGAAGAGGCAGGGTTGCAGGCAGCGGCGGAGGAAGAGGGAGACGGGCGGTAAGCAAGGTGGTCTACGATGACCATGAGAGCGATGAAGACGAGGATGCAGTGAGCTTGAGATCGGAGGAAGACGAGTTTTTACACGAAGAGCCGATATCGGACGAAGAAGAGGAGGCCTTGGACGACGAGTCCGATTATCTGGAGGAAATACCCGATGAAGATGATGCCAGCTACTGCACTGAAAGCAGTTTTCGGAGCCATAGTACGTACGGCAGCACTCCAGGTAAATCTAGGCAAAGCTTAGCTAATTTAGTAGCGCATGAAAAGGAGACGTGGTAAGCACAGGGCAATGCTAAACAAATGAACAATAAATTATAGGAGCGATTTTTCACAATGTGCACATTGCTAAACATTGCAGGAAGCTGCATTGTTCAAAATGGAGAATGCACTCCTAAGCAGGCCTCTGCTTATTGAGATCCAGGACAGAGCAGATCCCGCTGTACCCGCTGCCGCTCGCTAGCTGGCTAGCTAACTGGCTAACGTTATCAATACGACTATCAGCGATGTTGTGGTGAAATTAGCGACCACCCCTTTGCACTCGAATATGGACATAATTTTTTTTATGCAATGAATGCGTTTTAATTTTCTATTTAACCCGTTGGTGGAATAGATTGGTATAGACTAATATTGCACGTTGCAACCATTAGCTAGCCGTAGCTCGTTAGCTACCTAATGCATTGATAATATTCGCTTTGCTATATTTTCTGAAGTAGTTTGCTGGCTAGGTTTTTTTTTTTCTTGTTCTGAGAGTTTAAAGTTTCGCTACATGTGCAGATTACGGTGTACTACTTTCTGCTCAATTTTCCATTAATTCCTTTGTTTAAGGATATTTGGCGGCGCAACGTAGCTACCGTTAGCTACAAAAAACACCACAATGTAACGTTATAGTATTGCATGAATGAAATGCTCATATCGGCAAAGCTAGCAGGTATGCAAAAGTTTGTATCGACTAGATGACATCTGTAAAGAATGACTTGCCACCTAACAGTTATTTTAAAACTGGCGGAACTGTTGTGTTTTGCTTAATTTTGTGGGAGGTGCATTATCTCATTGACAAAATATCATGATTGAGTAGTGCACTATTTTGCGGAGCTATAGCTACCTCATTAGCTAACTTTAGCTAGTTTAGCCAGCTAGCTTGCAAAGGCAAATGACAGCATAGCATGTGGCCCTTTGTTTTGAAAACAGGCGCTTCTGTTTCACCTGTTGCCGATGGGAGGACTCATTATCATTACTTGGCAATATTGTGGTTCCTTATTAATAGATGAAAGTAACATTTTGTCACATTTTAGGGAAAAGTTGTTTCATTTGGTCTATGTTTTTAATGTAGCTTAGGATAAAATGATTGACGTGAATGAGTTTTAACCGTTTCTTCAGTTTCCTTAGAGAGATTATTACATTTGAATTTTTATACTGGGAATCACTAACATAAGGTTTGTAGTTTGTGCGTTCTTAGGAAGCTTTATTAACCCCCCCCCCCCCAAAAAAAAAACATCCGTTAACAACCTTGTTACATTTGCAAAAAAGAACTTTAGATCTACACGTATTGTTCTTGAACTCCTGCGAGATCTAGTATTATACGCCCAATGTTGAACATTTTGTAACCGTAAATACGTGTCGAATTTCAATGAAGCGAATGATAACAGCCATTGCAGTTACGTAAATCGTAAACTCTGAGGATGACACTATGCATTATCATTCTTTCTCCAGTTATTTTTTATTTTTCTCTGTAGTTGGGATGAGGAAATCAGATTCATCAGTATTATACTAAATTAACCGTTTCCCTCAAATACATGCTCTTTTCAGATCACAAGGTGCCAGAAAACTGTAATTTAATTAAGTTTATGTGTGTGATTTGATTAGCTTCTGGTGATGTCATTTCAGTTTGTAATTGTTAACCAGCCAGCACCACTTTGAGTTTGTGGCACTACTTGGAAAAAGTATTGCGATGGGACAGGGAATGGGAGTGTTAGATGCTTTTATGTGGGTCCTGTGTCTGAGTCCAATTATGAGTGGGTCAATTCCGACACCTGAGTATTCTCTCTGGCTTGGCTGGAGTGGATCTTGCAAGCGTCTCATTGGTGTAAATAGCCCTGGTGTATGGTGATGATGACCCATTCAGAATGTTGCTCCAGTATGGCCTACCATGAATTCAAAAGATGTAACTCCAGCAGGGTCCATGTCATTTGTGGGGGGGGGGGGGTAAATCTAGTTTGATACTTTGCGTATACTGTGTCATTGTTGAATGTCATTGTTGTTGTTGTTTTTTTTCTTTATCTTTTTTTAAGCAGTCGAAAGGAACAGCCCCTTGAGTGGTGGTAGTGCCCTTCGTGCACTCGCTCGCTCGCTGTTCAACTTAACTCCCCGACTGTCGGAGGAGCCGCCGCGGCGTGGACACGGGGCCTGCGGTGTCGCTGCGGCCGGCTCACACAGTGCCTGTTCAGGTGTTCGCTTATACCGTTGTACCGGGGGCGGCGGCGGCGGCGAAACTTGCACTCAACATCCTGTTCAGATGAGCCTTCTCTCAACCCGAACGCGTTTGATACGTGTAGTAAAGCGGGTTAAAGCGTTGCCAACCACCGTCCCCGTGGCTTTGGGTGCCACACGCGTACGGCGCAGAGAGCCTGTTTTGAGGATGTGGCATCGGGGGCGGGGGGGTGTTCGGATGAGGCTTTGTGAACCAGGCGGTCTCTGGGGAAACGGGTTCTCTTTGGAGAGGTGCTCGTTTGCCTGTGCACGTACAGATTTACATGCAAAGCTTTGCTGCGTCACAGAGGAACTTAACTGGGGGGAAATCTGTTTCTTTGACCCTTTGACGAGGGGGGGAGGGGGGCAGGGGGTTTTTTTGTTTCAAGAGCTTGCATCCCCACCTGAAAAGTTAAAGCTTCTCACTTCTGTGGTCGCACCAAATGCTAAAGAGGAAGCTTTTACAGTCTACCCAATCAGATTTTCAATAGTCAGAGACTCTGATTCAGAGCTCGCTACATCACTACATGCTAAACATGAACAAATGAGGGCAGTTTTCTGTGATAAATTTTTTTTTTTTTTTAATAAAAAAAAAACCCTATATGAAGTCGTGGTGTTTTCCCTTTGGATTTTTTAAATCAGATTTTTCGGGTGCTCCTGAACGGTACAAATGCTGATTATTGGTCTCAGTTATGTCCGCTGGCACCTCATATATATTTTGCTAAAGCAGGTGCCTTAATTTGGAGAACACATATTTTTTTTTTTATCTGGATTTGGAATTTTATAGTAGAAGGTTACAAAAGAAATTGGATCTTTTTATTGTTGTCATGTCATGGCTGTGATCTTGAGATAAGTCTCTGAGTGTTGACTCTGGCTCAGGTAACTGGTGTTCCCTCTATCTGTAGGAAGTGATGGGTTTTTTGTGTCTGCAGGTTACAGGTGGATCAGGTAGCCTTTGGATTTGCAATTTCAAGTTACACTTGGTGCAGTTCTGTAACGTGCGATGCTTAACTTTGATTTCTAACATTCAGTCCTTTCCTAAAGGGACAGGCGAATGTAGTGAGTCAGATGATAATAGCACAATGAGAAATGCACTATTGCAGGGTCGGAACTTAGAACCTTTGTATTGTTAACTCTTGTCATTTCTAACCTGAATGTTTTTAAATTTTTCTTTGCCTTAGTTTTTTCTTAAAACAAGGGAATTTACATGGAAGTGCTTGTACATTCCTTATAGTTATGTAGTTAATGCTTAAGCTCCTGCAGATAAGTAAAATTTTCTATGTGACTTACGACTGTTGTTGTTATAATGATCCTGAATGCCGAATTGCTACAACTTGAATCAACTACTGGAATAAATAAATTCACGATAACAGCAAATAACAGTCAAAGGATTTAGTTTAATGGTAATTTAGATACCCAGCAGGGTCCAAACATGCTAATTGAAGGTTGTGTTGTTAAGTGATGGCTGTCTTTTCTTGTTAAAATGTCAGAAAACGACGAGGGCGATTGGGAATGCAAGCCCTCCTCCTCTCCATCTTGTTTTCTGCTTGATTGTTTCATTCATAAGTTGGGAGCCATTGTTGAGCTGATTTGTCAGTTTATTTATTTATTTTTTACTGTTGACAGAGGTTGCAGCTGTGCGGGGTACATGCACGCTGTCGAAGTATGTGTCCGTGAAAGCAGATCTATTAATTATTCGTATTCATGATAACTGAATATTTTTTTCTGATCGGTAGAAGATGCTTATTGTTAACACACTCGTGCTCATTGGAAGTCCCCCTTTTTCAGTCTTAATTATTGTGTTGTGGCTGTATCTGCAGCTGGGTGTCTGGTAAGCAAAACATGACAATGATGATTAGGAACGCTCATTTACAAATTGTAATTTCCCAATTATGTAATTAAAATGGCCGTGGTGCGAAGAAGCGCAATGAGCTGCGCTCTCGCCTGCATCGAGTGAACAAGGCCGTGGGTTTAAATTTCAGGGGTTTTGGGAGGGGGAAAAGCAGTGGTGCATTGTGGGTACCCTTAATATTAAAGTGGAGTCCCACCGAGTGAATGTTGAAAGAAGATATTTTACAGCGTTGACTGTATAAGGACTTCATGCCTGCAAGAATACTTTGCGAAGATTCTTTCCCCCCTCTCCGCGCCATACCAAGGGCGGTCGGGGGGGGGCCTGTCTTTCTTTCGGTCCGCAGAAGCACTCGACGTTTCCTGTGTTTCGCTTGGAAGCGAAGTGGGCTGTAACCGTAAAGTGCGCGTGCGGTTCGGCGTGCCGGACAGGGCGAGCGGGGACTGGTGCAATGGAAAGAAACGCAGCCGCGCCACTGTTTTCACTGAGAGGGGGTCTGCTAGGGAAGCGTCTCAATCTGTCCCAACTCCTAGCAGGTCTCCTAATTCGTCTCGATGGCGAGAGCTGTAACTGATTAACTGAGGATTTAATTTTGCCCTGTTAAAATCGGCCCGTTGCTTCACCCCTGGCCTCAGTTTAAATGTGACGCAAATATAATCAGAAAGGTTTGAATAGCCGTTTTTGTCTTTGAAATTTATGAATTCAATATACCAGTTAATTTGTTTTTGTGTGGTTTTTTTTTTTAATGTTGTCTGGCGATTTGTGGTGGAACAGATGTTCCAGTTGCGCCGTATTTTGCAATGGCAGAAGTGCACAATGAAGACATTTTTTCTTCTATTCAGGTGTGAGTGCATTTGCATTTGCTATTCATACGGACAAAGCCTTTTAGCTGAATTCAGGGCAAAATCAAGTTCGTACTACGTACGCCATTATTTTAATCATGTCGTGGATTCTGGGGGGGGGGGAGGAAGGAGTCTGCATTCTCATCTACTGAGATGTTTGTGTTTTCAGTGGCTGAACATTTGTTACATTGAGTTGGTAGAGGCATATTTGGCAACCAAAGCAGTATCTGCTCCATGATGTAGAAACACTGTCAAACAAAGAAATAGCCAAACACCTGAGTGGCAGATGGGAGACAGGTTTCCAGATCCCAGTGGAAGCAGTTGATTTAAAAATATTTTTTTTATAGGTACCCGATGTCACTCTTCCCTGTTTTTGCTCATGGCTTGTGCCTTGGGAGGGGTTAGTGCTCTCCCTGGCTCGCCATTGGATGGGTTAGGCTCTGCCTGGCTCGCCATTGGAGGGGTTAATCTCTCCCTGGCCCGCCATTGGACAGCCCACTTTGCAGGATCGTCGCTGGTAATTAAGTGGCACAGTGGGACAGGCTGTATGTGCCCTGGAGCCAAATCTGAACCTTAGATGGCAAGAGCACTGAGCTTAGAATTGTTTGTTTAGAAACTTAGAAGTATGAA
Source organism: Anguilla rostrata (assembly GCF_018555375.3). Classification (NCBI taxonomy): domain Eukaryota; kingdom Metazoa; phylum Chordata; class Actinopteri; order Anguilliformes; family Anguillidae; genus Anguilla; species Anguilla rostrata. The sequence continues at coordinate 68,728,486 of NC_057934.1, forward strand.
TGAATGCAAAGTTCATTCAGGTTTAATTGCTGTTTGACAGCTTGGTCATTCAAGGCTGTCGGTTCTGTTATTTTATTGGAATTATTTAGTTGTGTGAGATGAATTGTAATTTTTTGTTGTTGTTGGGTGTTTGTTTTGAACTAGGGTTGTCCAATATGGTTATTTTTATTTTATTTTTTCTGGGCCAGTGATAACTTGGAGGACAGGTAGCCTGATAATAACGAATGCATATCTTTTTTTTTTTTTGTAAAAATAAGGATCACATTCGAATGGAAAAACAAGTAGGCCTATGTTCTTGAAATGAACACAATTGGTGAATAACATGGTTAACTTTGTAGAAGTCACTCAACTCATTCAGTTTAGGCACAACACTGTGGTGCCAGAATGAGTCCATAGCAATGGACTTTTTTTTTTGTAAGTGTAAATTTGTAAATGTAATTTGTTTTTGACTCATTAAGTAGCCGATTAGGATACAGGCTAACTAACAGACATCATGTCAAAATTTCACGGCTCACTAGCTGTTTTGATTTTAGTTTCAGTTTCACTTTCCTGTTAGTTATGTCCCTTCCACAGTATATGCTAGCTGTTAAACTATGGGGACATATTGCTTGCTATATTTGCTATATTCCAGCACAGCTCGGCTAACAAAGGGCTTAAAAGTTGTTTGCTGTGCGATCCTGGAATGGCAGTGGTTTTGAATAGTTTCTTAGGGTCTGGCGGTGTCACCTGCAGCAATAGTAACGGATGGTCATAATAAATCCCTCTTACAGTTTTACTGCTTCACAGTGATGGTGATAAGTTACTGAAAAGACCAGCAGTACATCCAGTCCACCTGACTGATGCGCACACACACAGGAGGCCTCCTGGCCCCATCCATCAGCCGAGCAGAGGGAGAGCGCCATTTCTCTCGTGTTCTGGGCCAGCGTTACACTGGCAGATGTTGGGAGCTGGAAATAATTTTGTTATTTATTTTTTTAAAAATTTTAAAACATTTTTGGAAGTTCTCGTCATTTTCAAGCTGACTTTAGATTAGGGAACTTCCTAAACTGTTGGGGGGGGGAAAGAAAATTGGGGAAAAAAAAGAATTGGGAAATACTGGGTCTGAACCCATGGAAACCAGTAACTAAGGTAAAAAAATAAAAATAAAAAAAACATTAAAAATCCCTTGCGGTAGAAAATCTCACAAGGAGCCCAGATATTGAGGGAGAGGCCTTCCTGGCTTTTTATTTCCCATCCTCCACTGGCCAAAAAATCCACCGCAGAAGAGCGTGTGATTTTGCATGTCTTTTGTTGTCTCGTTTTAGAGGGCTACATACACCAGCTTCATGGTTTGGCTCATTTGTTTGTTTGAACACGTTGGCCTGTCGGTCTGGTCCTGAAGCTGCAGATCGGTGCCTCTTGTGCTTCCGAGGAAGGATTTTGTTTTCCCTCCCTCCCCCTCCTGACCTCTGTCCTTCTCTCTCTCTCCTCCTCTCACGCGCAGGGCCGAGGAGGTCGCGGGTGCACCGCCCGCGCTCCCCCATCTTCGAGGAGAAGGAGGTGCCGCCGCTGGAGCTGCCCAAGACGTCGGAGGACCTGATGATCCCGGGCGAGCAGCTGCTGAGCGTGTCGGCCATCTTCGAGGTGCTGCGCAACTTCGGCACGGTGCTGCGGCTGTCGCCCTTCCGCTTCGAGGACTTCTGCGCGGCGCTGGTGGGCCAGGAGCAGTGCACGCTGATGGCGGAGACGCACATCGCGCTGCTGAAGGCCATCCTGCGCGAGGAGGACACGTCCAACACCACCTTCGGCCCCGCCGACCTCAAGGACAGCGTCAACTCCACGCTCTACTTCATCGACGGCATGACGTGGCCCGAGGTGGTGCGCGTGTACTGCGAGAGCGACCCGGAGTACCACCAGGTGCTGCCGCACCAGGAGGGCGAGGACTACCCCTTCGGCCCGCTGGAGAGCAAGATCAAGGTGCTGCAGTTCCTGGTGGACCAGTTCCTCACCACCAACATCGCGCGCGAGGAGCTGATGTCGGAGGGCGTGGTGCAGTACGACGACCACTGCCGCGTGTGCCACAAGCTGGGCGACCTGCTGTGCTGCGAGACCTGCTCGGCCGTCTACCACCTGGAGTGCGTCAAGCCGCCGCTGGAGGAGGTGCCCGAGGACGAGTGGCAGTGCGAGATCTGCGTGGCGCACAAGGTGCCCGGCGTCACCGACTCGGTGGCCGAGAGCCAGAAGAGCCGGCCGTACATCCGCCAGGAGCCCGTGGGCTTCGACCGCCACCGCCGCAAGTACTGGTTCCTCAACCGGAGGATCGTGGTGTGAGTACGACTGCTGCCGCCGCCGCTGCTCGCCGCCGCTCGCTGGGTGGTGTAGAGGTATAAGCGCTCGCCTGCCACCGCGGAGACCTGGGTTCAATCCCCGGGGGTTCAAGCGGTACTTCCGGCTTGGGTTAGACCTTCCTACAGGCACAGTTGGCGGTGTTCGCGGGTGGGGAAGCCGGTGAGGGTATGAGTCCTGATCGCTGCATTGGCGACTCCTACTGGTTTGTCGGGGCGCCTGTTCAGCGGAGAGGGGATCTGGGGGAGATCGCGTGAACCTCCGCACGCGTTACGCTCTCCCAGTGAAACTCCTCTCTGTCAGGTGAAAAGAAGCGGCTGGCGACTCCACATGTATCGGAGGCTGGCATGTGGTAGTCTACACCCTCCCCAGACTGACAGAGCATAGCGCATCGACCAGGACTGAGTGATACACACGGGGAATTGGTATAACAACTAAATTGGGGAGAAAATGGGAGAAAAATGGCAACCAAAAAAAACCTGGGGTGGAGCAGTCTCCCGTGCTGGCGTAGTGGCGGTAAATTAACACCTCTTGTTTTTTTGAGCCGCTCTCTCTGCGGCTCTCACGAACTCTGCAAAATCTGCGTGCGGCGTAAAATTGGCCCAAACACCTTTTGTGTTCAGAATTTGACGTGGCGAGTCACTAGTTACTGAAATAGGTTCCATTAGCACCTTTTACCCTGGCCTGGAATGAATGGAGCTGGGAAGTGTGACATCTGCTGGCTAATTTTGAGATTGTTCGCTCCATTCATCCCAATAAATCAATTTTTCCAGGATTAAAGGATAAAAAAAAACAAATTCTGAAGTGCCGTACTTCACAATGTAACGACGCGTGTGTTTATATAGTAATGAGGGTCTAACGCACAGGCTGAAAGTGACTGTGTGACGCGAGGGAAGGAAACTTCAGCGGGAAGCTGACGCAGCTGCCGGCGAACGCCTGTGTCCAGTTTGCGTTGACGGGCGGACGGAGGCGTGAGCGCAGCGAAGCTGAGGCCGTCTCCCCCGCACAGAGTAAACCTGTGCAGGTCCTGGCTCTGCCTCACACAGCGCTCAGTGTTTCCAGTGGAATCTGCCTTCACACAAAGCGCTGTGCAACCGATCCGCTTAGGGTCTGAGAGAGAGAGAGCTGTGGGGGGTGGGGGGGGGGAGCAGCATCCTGGGAATGAAGTGTGTGCATGTGTGCGTGTGTGTATATGCGTGCATGCATGCGTATGTGCATGCATGCGTGCGTGTGCCTGTGTGTGCGTGTGTGTGCGTGTGTGTGTGCATGTTCGTGTGTGTGTGAGAGAGAGGGTAGATGTAAGACAGTGGAAGTGGAGTTAGTTATTACTGTGGATTCCACTTAAGAGACAGCACTTGTGGGTGCTGCCTGGTGGACCTCACTGGAGGCCCTGTTGTGTTGGTGTTCTGTAGATTTATGTAACGGCGTTGCATTAAAAAGCAGCACGATGCCAGTGAGTGCAACTCTAAAATAATGAAAGAAAATGATTTACTTCAGGAGTTTCGGTGTACACGCTGTGTTTTCAAGTACGTTGTTCATCTTAGATTTATCCCTCCATTCTAAAAAAAAAAAAAAAAAAAAGTGATTAATATGATGTGAAATCTGTTACAATAGCAGCAAGAATCGTTTGAGGTGGGTGTTTAGCATGTAGTCCTAAGCTCATAAATTACCTGGGTTTTGGCTCCTCAGCTGGGCCAGCGGTGGAATATAATGCCAGTGATTTCAGAACACATTTAGAACACAACTAAGCTTGGAAAGAGGCATCATTAGTTTGGGCTGGGGAGGGGAGGGGGAGGGGGAGGGGGGGTGTAACATCAAAGGGAGAGTCTTGAATAGGCGCGTGAGTGATGCGTATTGTGCGAGACGGAGAGAGCAGAACATGCGGAGTCCGGGCTTGCCGCGCTCTCGTTCGCCGTTTGGGAAAGCCGCGCGTCGGCTCCAGGTGCGCTCGGCCTGGCGGTTTGCAGCGTGATGAGCCTTAATGTTCCTGCGGGCTGAGAGCCCCTTTCCGCTGAGAGCGTTTTAAACGTGACACCGGGCGCCCGCACCATCGCCGCGGTGGCGCCCCCTGCAGGGGCAATCTGCCACCCCTCTCGCCGCCTCCTGTTTTTCATGAGCATCTGTTACTTTGGAGGGAAGACGCGGCAGAGCCTTCTGTGCCGTACGGTGGGTCCCCCCCCCAGCCCCTTTCTGTGCCATACGGTGGGTCCCCTCCAACCCCTTTCTGTGCCGTACGGTGGGTCCCCCCCCCAGTCCCTTTCGGTGCCGTACGGTGGCTCCCGACCCATCCCCACCCCCCCCCCCCCCGCTGGTGAAGCGTGTGGCTTGCACGTTCGGGCCCCACAGGAAGCCCACGGCGAAGCCTGGCTGGTAACGATAGCGGAACGCTGCAGGAAGTACCGCCGTTTGCCCCACGCGTTTTACGGGACGAGAGACACGGGCAGCGGGGAGAGAGAGAGAGAGAGAGAAACAGGGTGGGGTCGTCTGTGAACGAGTACCCTCTCTCGCTCGCCCTCACCCTCACTCACTCTCTCTCTGTCTCTCTATCTCTCCCTCATCCTCACTTTCTCTCTCTCTGTCTCTATCTCTCCCTCATCCTCACTTACTCTCTCTGTCTCTCTATCTCTCCCTCTCCCCCTCTCTCTCTCTGTCTCTCTATCTCTCCCTCATCCTCACTTTCTCTCTCTCTCTCTCTCTCTCTCTCTCTCTCGCTTTCCCTCCCCACAGCGAGGAAGACGGCGAACACGAGAACAAGAAGATATGGTACTACAGCACGAAGGTGCAGCTGGCCGAGCTGATCGACGGCCTGGACAGGGAGTACTGGGAGGCCGACCTGTACGCCACCCTGCAGGAGATGCGGGAGGAGGTGCACACCCACATGGACATCACCGAGGACCTGACCAACAAGGCCAGGGGCAGCAACAAGTGCTACCTGACCGCAGCCAACGGTGAGTGGGGCGCCCGCCGCTCGGGTTCGAGCCTGGGGCGCGCGCTGGGGAGGGAACGCTACTGGGGTGCTTGTGCTCTGTCTCTGGCGTCGCTGGTTCAGTTCAGCTGCGTTCAATTTAATTTGTATAGTGTTTTTTTGTTTTTTTTACAGAGAACTGTCACAAAGACACTTTACAGAGTAGCAACTTAGCAAGGCAAGCGACAGAGCAAAACACCAGGCCTGAACCCCTCAAATAGCAGGTAGATAAGGTAAAAATAAATAAATAAAACTCCCAGTGCCCAGTGGGGAAAAAACCCTCAAACAGCGGCAAGAAAAAACTCTAGAGGAACAGAGGGAAAGCCCATCCTCCACTAGGCAGCCTGGTGTAAAGTTGTAGGCAAATAAAATTGGTTAAGCAGCTGAGGTGAAAGCTAACAGAAGTAGTAGAAGGTTGTATTCTGTTGTTTCTGTAATAACAATTATTATTATTTTTTTAAATAAGTGTTTTTATTTTTGTGAGTTTTGGGGGGGAGAGGGTGTGCGGGTCTCGAGCTGTGCATGTGTGTTTATGCGTGTGTGTGTGTGTGTGTGTGTGTGTGTGTTTATGCGTTGGTGTGTGTCTGTGTCTGCGTGTGTGTGTGTGTGTGTTTATGCGTGTGTGAGTGTGAGTGTGAGTGTGTGTGTGTGTGTGTGTGTGTTTATGCGTGTGTGTGTGTGAAGCGAAGCGTGACTGTGTGTTGTGAAGTCCCGGTCACCGGGGAGTTTCAGTGCTAGAGAGGCTGCTGTGCTAATTGACTTTGTCAACATAATGGCTCTGTGCTCAAACTGCAGTGCGCACTCCTGGCTTGCCTTTCTGTATTTTATATTTAGCAGAGACACCCAGAGAAATCTGAGGTCATCGGTGTCTGGCTCTCTGGGGAGCCCAGCGACAGTGCCCCCCTGTGGGCACGGTTGGCACGCAGGTGACTCGAGGTGCGGGCTCAAGTTACGTGCGTTTAAATCCGCACACGAGCTGCAGTTTTTACATGCGTGGGCCCTCGTGTGTGTGAGGAGCTCTGTTTGTGGAACAGCCTGTTCGTGGGACATGTTCTGCTTCTCTGGTCTACAGTCTTTCATTAAGTGATTATTATTTTATTTTTGCGTTGTTGTTTTTGTCTTTTTTTTGAGGGAAGCCTGTATGCCTTCCAAATGCGATTTTATCATTAGGAGAGAGTTCCCACCGCCTTTGAAAACCTTTGGAAATGACCAGCTCTGGATAGCCCAAAAATAGGCCTTGGAAAACGACCAAACATCCCATAATAACACTGTTTGACGTTGCTAGCCTGCTTGAGCCCGTAATGTTCCTTAGGAACGGAAGCAGTGTCAATAGAATGACTTTTTTTTTTTTACATTTATAGTCAGGCACACAGTCGGCGTGTATCTGATCTCCGATGAGACGGATGCTGCCGCACACGTGGCGGTGTTGAGTGCCGGATGCTGCCGCACTCGTGTCGGTGTTGAGTGGTGGATGCTGCCGCACTCGTGTCGGTGTTGAGTGCCGGACGCTGCCGCACTCGTGCCGGTGTTGAGTGACGGACGCTGCCGCACTCGTGTCGGTGTTGAGTGACGGACGCTGCCACACTCGTGTCGGTGTTGAGTGACGGATGCTGCCGCACTCGTGCCGGTGTTGAGTGACGGATGCTGCCGCACTCGTGTCGGTGTTGAGTGGTGGATGCTGCCGCACTCGTGTCGGTGTTGAGTGACGGATGCTGCCGCACTCGTGCCGGTGTTGAGTGACGGACGCTGCCGCACTCGTGGCGGTGTTGAGTGCCGGATGCTGCCGCACTCGTGACGGTGTTGCGTGACGGACGCTGCCGCACTCGTGTCGGTGTTGAGTGGTCGGTGGAGGCGCCTCACGCTGGGGGCGAGGGGCAGGGTGTTGTCACATTCAGCCGACGGGCCCGCGGACGGAAGAGCGATGACGCGGGATCGTTATTTGCGAGTGGCTTCTCTGCGCGCGCTGCACGTCACTGAGCACGGTCCCGGGGAAATGGAAGTGGCCCCTCTCGCCATGGTTTTGAATCGATATCGTTGACGCTGCCGTCGACTCTACCCTCGAATGTTGTACCGGCGTTGTAGCTGGCCGGATAGAACAGTGGAGTCATTTGGAAAGTTGGATTTTTTTTTCCTCCAGATTAGCAGCAAAGCCATGTGACAGGAGAGATGGAGTGAGTGTGTGTGAGGTGAGGTGTATGATTTCGGGAGGTTTTCCCAAATTTGTGCCTTTTTCTGGGGCATTTTGACAACATATTCTTTGTGTCTGTCGGCACTAGTGACACATTCTGCCAGAAATAGCTGGTGTGTACGTGTGTAGCCTTTAAGATTTAACAAACATTGCTTTTTGTTACTGGAATCTAAGTCTTAACTGTTTTAACAGAAAGTGAGAGGCTCGTTGGCTGCGTGTGTCCATGTAGTGAACAGGATCTAGTAACACTATATAATACGAAGTAAAATGACTGAAACATTCGCACTGGAAATCTGAGTCATTTTCATTTAAAATAACTTCCACTTTGGCTGGTGTGTGTGTGTGTGTTACTGCAATTTGAGACCAATCCCCCCCCCCCTTTCTGGATTGGAGAATCTCATATATTTAATACAGACTTAACTATGATGTTTGTGGTTCTTGTGCCTTATGCTCTCCCTTAGTTTTCAGCAAGGAAACAAATTGTGTTTTGAAACAAATAGACTTAATGACGTCTGTCCGCGTCCACATGATTTTAATCTCCTGTGATGTTGGGGGTTTATTATATGCTGGGGTATTGTATTTGTTCCTGGGGTTTTGCATTGTGTACATTTAACATTGTAGTCATGTCAGTACACCGCTTTTCAAAACTTAGCAATTTTTTTTGTGGTGTGTAATATATACTGCATGTTTACATTTCAGCATGGAGTGTTTAGACTGAAACCTCCTCCACACGCCTCAAACTTGAAAATGATTCTGGAAAGTGTTGACATTTCCCTGGAGATGCAGTTGAAAAATATCCGATTGATCTGGGGGCCTTGAATCCAAGGAAACGTTACCCTTTAAATATGAACTACATTTCCCATGACCCTTCTGTGCTTTGTAGCTTTGAACCAGAGCTAATAGGCAGGGGGGAGCCTGGGGGAGAATGCTACGGGGGGGAGAAGGGCCTGCACTCCGGTCTGTGTGTTCCCCGTTCCAGTAATGGGCACGGTCAGGCCGATGCTGTCTCGGATGAATTGCCGTGTTCCACGTACTGACAGCGACGTACCCAATTTCAGCTGGAACATTGTCAGATTGAATGATACTGGAGGGCCTCTCGCGCTCCGGCTTCTCGTTTAAATCTGCCGCACCGGTGAAGGGTGAGCTGAACTAACGACGTCCGGCCTTTTGCAAATGTCAGGGCACCGGTGGGAACATGGGAGTTTAGAATTAAATTCAGCTGGAAAAAAAAAAGTTGTTCCCGTGCAAGAAAGCTGGACTAAAAGTCCCGCACCGGACGGTTTCGGTACGAGTACGCGTACCGTCACACCCCTACCAGCTAGTGCTGACTGATATCAGCTGGGAAGCACTGGAAAGTCTGCAGTGTGTTTGCCATATTTCTGCCTTTGGGAAATAAAGCTGCCCTCTGTTACATTTACATCGATGCTTTTACTGGAATTTTCCGAGTAAATGTATGAATTTTAAAATGATGCATATTGAGAGATACCACGGAATAAGATTGAAAAGATTGGCTCTTTGCATTTCGTATTTTGAAACGTGCGTTGTTTGGCGGCTGGTTGATGGTTTGATGGTTTAGCTGTGTCTCCCCCTGCTGGTGAAGAGTGGGCGCTGCGCCTGCGCCGCCGCTCAGCCGGGCGCGTAATTGAAACATCGTCGTCCCGCGGCGTGAGTCCGTGACCAGATTACCCAGCAGGCCACGGGAGGAGGAGGAGGAGGACGTGGCGGATGGCCGGCGCTCGGCCGCGGGGGCGGACGCGTCTTTGTGTTGGAGAGGCGCGCGGCGACCCTCCTGCGTGGGCTAATGGCATGCGTGTGGCGCTACAATGGAGCGCTAATCTCCATCTCCATCTCCGCTCCCCTCCCCTCCCCTCCCCCCGCCCTCTCCCCCCGTGTCGTCTCCCCTGATTGGACGGCCGGTTTATTCCCTCCGTGTCGTCTCCCCTGATTGGACGGCTGGTTTATTCCCTCCGTGTCGTCTCCCCTGGTTGGACGGCTGGTTTATTCCCTCTGTGTCGTCTCCCCTGGTTGGACGGCTGGTTTATTCCCTCCTTGTCGTTTCGCTCTCAGAACGCAGCACGCTGGCCTCGGGGTGCTGTTCCTGGCGGCTGGAGTGTGTCGAGCTGACCCCAGTCCCGTGCGTGTGTACGCATCAGTGCGCTGGTGTGTCTTCCTCAGACTGCGCTCTGTGCCTGTTTCTATCTTTTGGTCTTTTTTTTGGGCCTTTGAGGCGTGACTGTTGGGCTTTTTTAGTGAAACCTCTGGTCCTCTGCCACGGTCATGGGTCAGCTCTCCCATCACTTCAGGGAGCTAGTGGGCTGACAGCAGGAACAGCAGTGTGTTTGCGTGTGTGGGTGTGTGTGTGTGTGTGTGTTTTTAAGAGTATGTGGTGTGTGTTGTGTGGTGTGTGTGTGAGAGAGTGTGTGTGTGTGTGTGTGTTTTTGAATGAGTGTTTGTGTCTGTGTGTGTGTTTGAATGAATGAGTGTGTGTGTGTGAGAGAGAGACAGAGTGTGTGTGTGAGAGAGAGAGAGAGTGTGTGTGTGTGTGTCTGTGTGTTTTTGAATGAGTGTGTGTGTGAGGTGTGTATGTTGTGTGGAGAGAGAGACAGAGTGTGTGTTGTGTGAGGGTGAGAGAGTTAATGTGTGATGTGTGTGTGTGTGGGAGTGAAGAGGAGAGGCGTTGGGGTAGACGTGTGGAGTGAGAGATGTGGTGGTGGATGTGTGGGGGGAGACAGACCTGTAGTGGGGTGCGTGGTGTGCGGTGAGCAGAGCTCTGGGGTGGTGTTGTGGGAGTGGAGAGGAGATGAGGACAGTGAGGTGCATGTGGGACGTGAAGGGAGTGAGGGACAGTGGAGAGTGCATTGTGATCAGTGGAGAGGGAGATGGGGACGTGGATGGTGTTGGGGGTGGGAGGGAGGGGGACCCTGGCAGCGGGTGCATGTCGCCCTGGCAGAGGTGAGGGACCCCGTGGAGGGTGCATTGTGGGACCCGTGGAGAGGGAGATGAGGGACCAGTGGAGAGGTGCATTGTGGGACCCGTGGAGAGGGAGATGAGGGACCAGTGGAGAGGTGCATTGTGGGACCCGTGGAGAGGGAGATGAGGGACCAGTGGAGAGGTGCATTGTGGGACCCGTGGAGAGGGAGATGAGGGACCAGTGGAGAGGTGCATTGTGGGTCCCGTGGAGAGGGAGATGAGGGACCAGTGGAGAGGTGCATTGTGAGTCCCGTGGAGAGGGAGATGGGGACCAGTGGAGAGGTGCATTGTGGGACCCGTGGAGAGGGAGATGGGGACCAGTGGCTTCTGCACAGTAATTAGTCTCCAGGGGAGCAGTAGGGAGGGAATCGTACAGACCCACACAGACATGAACCAGCTGAAATTTTACTCCCATTGTTAGACCGTAAAGGTGCTTTCCAAGAAAAGGTTGTCGCACAACAAATTCATTTTCGTCTGGAACGGGGAAGGATTTTGCTCAACCTCCTGAAAAATGCCTCTTGCTGTTTCTCCCCCCACCCCACCCCCTCTTTTTTAAATTTTATTTTTTTTGTCGTTGTTGTTGAAGACATTGATGAAATGGCCAGACGGCGGTCGCTTGGAAACGGAAGCTTGCTCGTTCCCGCTTTGGGGAGCGGAGCAGCTGAGATTTCGGTCGATTTGTAACGTTGTTGGCGCGTCCCGCGGAATGGCGGTGCATGCCTGCCCCCCCCCCCCCCCTTCCTCCACCACCCCCCCACTTCCAGCCGCAGACGGAACATATGCACGCTTAGGCAGATTGTCATTCACTGAGCAACACAGCCCAGATTGTCTCCAGGAATGAGAGCTTGGCACAGCTCTCTGCGCTGCCCCCCCCCCCACCCCAGAAAGAAATCTTCTTCCTGCACGGCTGCCCCCGCTAC